>NW_028046620.1:0-427 GCF_054177405.1 Leptonychotes weddellii
GGAGATGAAAGACCTGAACACTGCAAATTATAAGACACTGATGAAAGAAACTGAAGAAGACACAAATGGGGGAAAGATAAAATGGAAAGATAAAATCCACGCTCTTGGATTGGAAGAATTAATATTGTTAAAATGTCCATACCACCCAAAGCAATCTACAGATTCAGGGCAATCCCTATCAAAATTCCAATGGCTGGGGCAGCTGGGTGGCTCAGTTGGTTAAGCATCTCCCTTCAGCTCAGGTCATAATCCTGGGATCCTGGGATCAAGCCCCATGTCAGGTTTCTTGCTCAGAGGGGAGTTTGCTTCCTCCTCTCCTTTTGTCCCCTGTTTGTGCTCTCTCTCTCAAATAAATAAATAAAATCTTTTTAAAAAATTCCAATGGCATTTTTCATAGGAAGAGAAAAAAAAACATAAAATGTGTATG
>NW_028046621.1:0-9290 GCF_054177405.1 Leptonychotes weddellii
TTAACAGAGCACGTACCCTCCCCAGTGTCTATCACCCAGTCACCCCATCCCTCCCACCCCACCCCCCACTCCAACAACACTCAGTTTGTTTCCTGCAATTAAGAAGTTAAATTATATTCTTTCTGGTGTGTTTTAAATGGTAGGGGAGCATTTTAGAAATACAAAGAATTAAAAGATACTTACTTATATTGCTAATCTTTGGTTTTCCAGAAAAGAAACTCACTTCCTCACAAAATACCTTACTGCTGAAATAAGTGTTTCTAATTGTTGGAGAGCTAGAACTTATTTTGTGAAATCTCCCTTGTACACATATTCTAAGAGAAACAGGGAGGAAAGCCTGAGAATGAAGAGCAGTCTTTCTTCATCACACATAACATGATCACCTTTGTTCTTCCTCTGTGAAAGCGGGTACCCTTGGACCTCTGTCTACCCCGTCTTCCCTCCCCAGTCTGTTGTGGCAGGGGCCACGGGAAGAAGTGAGTCATCATTCAATGCCCACAGTGCTCTGGGCACTCAGAGCATAATTTTTCAGAGACTAGACAAGGTTTCTTGGACCCTTTCAAGTTTTCAGAGTCAATTTTCTTTCTCTTTAAACTTAAATTGTCACTCTGGGTGAAAATACTCACGTGTGAAAGCAGAGCCTTTCTTCTTTGGGAGTGTCTGGGTTCCCTGGTTACCCCAGTGCAAGCCCTTGGTGTCTTTCTTCTTTCCCTAACCTTGTCCACATACCAGCCTGGCCATTCTGGTATAAGGCAGCACTGTTCCCTAGGGATTTGCACATGTAACTTTTTTCTCCCTCATGGCCTCTCCACCTGTTTCTGACCCCTCCCCACACCAAGAGTATGTCCATTTCTTAGCTCCAGGATTCTAATTATTCAGCTTTATCCACTTCTTCTCTTGCCCTTTTCTGGTGATTTTGGCCTGAATTCCTAAAATGTACTACATTTAACTACTAGATTATAACCTGTAGAATTTTGCTAAGATCCCATTCCCCCTTGATCCTCCAGTTCTGTCATGTGGAATAAACTCACATAAACTTTCTCCATTCCTACTCTCAGGGATGTTATTGTAAGAAAATTCTGAAGTCTGATGTAGGAAGACTACCCTTTCCATCCTCATTGCCCACTACGCCAGCATCACTCTACTTTAGGCAGGACTTGTCTGTATAAGTGCAGCTTGCCCGAGTCTGCTTGGCATTTCCTGAAGCTTTGTGTTTCTCTTCATATGTATTATTTTTTCCTTTCCATGCCATTTATCTACATCCATCCCTCCTTCAAAGCTAGATCTAATTTTTTTTTATATTTGAAAATCTATTCCTCATTTTAAAACATTGGTTTTATTTTAATTTGTTTTTAAACATTGACAATTTCATTGAACGACTACAGTCATTTTACTCTGCACATTCACTAAGTATGAGATAATTCTTTGCTGTTAAATTCACTGTTGCAGATGGCATATGTGCTCCTAAAATTCATATGAAGGGGTGCTCCACCAGTGAAGAACATGCTTTCGGGCTGAGATGGATAGGGAGCCCAAATTAGAGCATACTCTGCTCCTTGGGCTTGGAGCCCCCACAGAGGGAGTGGCTTTTGTCCCAAAGGGATAGAGCCCTAAACAGAGGTGACAAGGGTAGGTTTGGGTGGAAGAAGTGGGAAGTAGTTGCAGTGAGGACATATTAATTGCATCCTTTCTTTTTTTAAAGTTGAATTTCTTTTTTAAGCTGAATCAAATAGGCTTATGTGAAAACCAGGCCACTGTTTATAATAGTGCATCTATGGGAAAAAAATTCTGAATTACGTAAAACCATCCTAGGAATGCCTGGGTGGCTCAGTCAGTTAAGCGTCTGCCTTCGGCTCAGGTCATGATCCCAGGGTCCTGGGATCGAGTCCCACATGGGGCTCCCTGCTCAGGGGGGAGCCTGCCTCTCCCTCTGCCTGCCTCTCCTCCCACCCCCGACAAATAAATAAATAAATAAAATCTTTGGGGGAAAAAAATCCTAAAAAGATACTATTACAGGCATCCTGGTTGTTAGTCACAGCCACCCTGCTTTTAGAAAAAGTGAAGCATCAACCTAGTATTAAATTGCACAGAAAAGTTAGGTCACTAATTCTATGTGTCTACTTTGTGATTCTAGAAAATATTATGTATTATGGTAAATGTTAATGTAAAGAATACATGGATGTGTGTGTATGTTGATGGTGCTGTGTATGTTGGTGTGTGTGTTTGTGTGTGTGTGGTGGTGGTGGTTTGGTTGTTTCCCTCATATTATTTTTTTCCCTAGTGTTAATCCCACCTCCACTACTTATTGACTGTGACTTAGGCAAGCTCGTTAATTGCTCTAAGCTTCATTTTTTCCAGATGTAAAATAGATATAATAGTAGTCCCTGACTCATATACTTGTCATGATGCCTAAATGACAGAGTGCTGGTAAGACACTTGGCTCCATGCCTGGCGCATGGCAAGTTTCAAACACTTATTACTATGACTTCTACTACAACTACTACAACTACTACATTTCTCTTGTTATGTTTACCCCTTTTGCTCAGTGAAGCCTCACCTTATTTAAAAATGCAGCCCAACATTCCCTATCTGGATTCCCTGCTTTGTTTTTCTCTGTACCTCCTCTCACCACTGAATTTACTATAGATTTTACTTCTTTATATTGTCTATTTTCTTTGCCTCTCACTAGAAAGTAAGCCCTGCAAAGACAGATATTTTTGCTTGTTCTGTTCACTACTGTATTCTTCGTGCTTAGAATGGTGCCAGAGGCTCATGAGTTGCTCTGTAACTATCTACTCAATGAACAAGAATATTTAAAAACGATCAAATGATAGTTTTACAAATATTATGACTCACTGTATCTGAAGCAAAAGACGAAAGTAAAATAAAATGAGAGAAATCTCCACGTCAAAGAGACACTGTAACTTCAGATGAATTTTAAATTTTGAGTATATTTTAAATGTACATCTATAAATAGAAAACAAGGAAAATAGTTTTAAAACGGTTTTAAAAATTCCTTTCCCACATTTAGGCTCATTCTCTTTTTTCCCTTGACACAAATAAGGAAAAATGAATGGGCTATCTTTTTACATCTTCATAGTAATATTCTCTGGTGATTTCTCAAGTCCCTTGTCTGCCCCTTAACTTCTGAGTAGCAGTTAAGCTGCTAGCACAGCTGGATCTGGCTTGTGTAAGCAAACTCACAGAGCATTGCCATGTCACTCACCATGGAGGGTACAACATTGCTTCAGACAGCAAAACTGTGGGCTCCACTGCTGGTCAGCTTTTACAGTGTGAAATAAAGAGAGTAGGGCCTAAACAATTGCCTTCACAAAAACGTGGCATATTGCTGCCCTCTTACTCTCAAACACTGTGTAGTTTAAAGCTAAAAAAGTCTTGAATAGTGGTTTTGAGCTTATCTTGAAAGATCAATTGCTTTTACCAAATATCTCTGACAGCCCCCCAGATCCTTAAATAGTAGCAACAAATGGAGAGATAAGTAAAACTAATGGCAAGTTTAAAGTTTTGTGATGGGGGTTTAGTGTCATCATGATTCTTATGGTCTCATGAGGTCACTCCTTCACCCCTCATTTTGTTTTCAGATTAGTAGTCATTTATGTAAAATCTACCTTCATATAGAAGTTTGAAGGTAAACAAACTATTAATAAAACCCTGTGGTTATGTAGCACCTCATTTTTAGGAACTTCGGGCATCTTTCTTTGTTATTCAGTTCTTACTGTATTTTCAGCTCTCTGTAAGGTAGTGAAAGACTAGGTTTCCTAGGGAACACTAACACAGAGATAGTTGAAGCTCTTCACAAGTGAGCGTTCTGAGCCATTGACAGTTGTAAGTTGAGGAGTGTCACAGCAGTGCCAGTGTCTGGTGTAGATGGAGGTGCCCCTGTTCCAGATGGTATTTGTGCTTCCCTGGGTGCTTAATCTCGAAAGCAACCATAATAATTTCAGGTATGTTAAGTAGGTAGCAATAGCTCATTTAACTTAGAGAACTCCCAGCAAATGTCCTTTCCTGGGATATTTTTAAGAACACAAAGAATGTCATTTACGAATTACCTGTGGTTTAAGACCTTGACTTGTAATAAATCTTAAAAGAAAGTGATGTTGTTTTGACTAAAAGAAATGCTAAAACCTGAAATAATTGGCACGCCCTAGTTCTAGGTTGTCCAATTTTCAAATCATCATAAATATGCCACTGTCCCCAGCTAAGCTTTGTGCGTCATGAAATCATGGAGGAACAGAGTGGTTCTACTTATTGTATAGAAGAACACCATTTCCCAAATACCACCTCTACCATGTGCAAAATCTGACTTGCCCACATTCCTCCAAGGTAAACTTCTGTTGCCTTTCCGTTCTTGAAGATCCCAGTCTTGGTAATCCAACACTTCCTGTTTCATTACTGATCATCCTTCCTTACCTCTCTCTCTCGTGATGAAACTTGTATGTTTTCTGGCTACATTCCTGACCTGGTGCTGGATATTGAGGTTTGAGGAAAGCTAAGTCTTCACAAAATGTACCCATTTTTTTTTGTCATCTCTTCTTGCTGTGATACTTCTAGGTGTATTTTCTAAAGATTTGTTCCTTTCTGGGGCGCCTGGGTGGCAGAGTCAGTTAAGCATCCAGTCTTGATTTCGGCTGAGGTCATGATCTCAGGGTCATGGGATTGAGCCCCGTGTCAGGGAGGGAGTCTGCTTGAGATTCTTTCTCATACTCGCTCTCCCCCTCCCCCTGCTTGCTCTCTTCTCTCAAATAAATAAATATTTTTTTTTTTTAAAGACTTGTTCCTTTCTTCAATCTTCGTATTTTGGGTTTTGCTGACTATATGGCATCTTTTTCAAATTGTTCTTGTTTAATTTTGCTGTTTTAAAAAATTATTTCTTGTTTTTAGCTGATGTTATTTTTTTATCATCTCTTTAAGATATATTTTAAAGTCAATGGTAAATATTAAAGAAATATATTTATTTATTTTTTAAAGATTTTATTTATTTATTTGACACAGAGAGAGGGAGAACAAGTAGGGGAAGCTGCAGCAGAGGCAGAGGGAGAAGCAGGCTCCCCGCTGAGCAGGGAGCCCGATGCGGGGCTCGGTATCAGGACCCTGGGATCATGACCTGAGCTGAAGGCAGCCGCTTAACTACTGAGCCACGTTGGCGCCCCTAAAGAGATGTATTTAAAAATCATTTTCAGAATGTGATATTGTTTTCACTTCCTCCAGGGTTAATTCTTCCTTTAATTGTAGATCTTAGTGGTTCTTCTTTTAACATTATTATGCTGGTCCATATTAAACAGGACCTTTCTTTCTGTCCTTATCCCTTATTGTTAATGGTTTTGTGGTGGTCACCAGCCAGGCTCTAGAATATTCTAGTGCACAACCACTTCTATATTGGTGGCTTAGAGTTTCCATCCAGCTCTGATATTGGAAATTCAGTAGGTCTATTCAGTGACAAACCTATCTGGCATCTCTTGCAGGAGATGCTCACATCAAGCTTTGTGTGCTTCCATGTGCCTCTCTTTTTAGACAGTTAGCTTTATATTAAAAAAATGAAACAAAACAAAACTTCATAGTTTCAGGCTGTCAGAAGCAAGTATTTTTCATTTTCCTTTTATGGGCCAGAAATTCTACCCCAGTCCTTTGTTTTAAGCAGCGTGCTTGGCTTAAGACTCCCTTCTCAGTGTGAGGAGAGAATGAAATAGGTGAAGGGAATAAGAGTATACTTACTGTGATGAGCACTGAGTAATGTATAGAATTGTGGGCAGTATAACCTGGTGCGTGGATGGCACTGACCTTCATATCCAGCCTTGTCTCCTGATTATATTACTCCCCGGCTATTTGGAATAGAAGCTTGAACATTCTTTTCCCTTGCTTCTTCTAATCTTCATATTAGTCAAATTGATGTTTGCTGGATACATGTTGGTATCCTGAATTATATGAAAGAGAAAGGGCTAGAAAAGACTTTATTTAGGAGAAGGAAACTGAGGCTTAATGGGATTGATTTGGTTCTTGACAAAATAAGGACTAAAGCCCTAGCATTTTAATTAATTGTCATCAGTAACTTCTTGTGTCATTTTCTTCTGGTTTCTCTTGTACCGATCACTCAAACACAAGGGAATTACCGTCATCACAAATTAGTATTCCACTGCCTCTGAGAACTCACAAGTTCTAATTCTTTGATTTTGTTGTTGTTGTTGTTGTTTTCATGAAACTACAAATTGAATTATGATTATTTTCCCCTTTTACTTTGTAGTCCATTTCCTTTTGTTCTCATTTCCTCTTGTTCTCATTTCCTCTTTTTGCCTAAAGTATTGTAGGTATAGTCCTCACTCTCTTCCATTCTCTTCCATCATTCTCTCTCTCCTGCCTCAGTGTCCCTGCTGTTCTCGTATCAGTTTATGGAGCTCAGTGATGTGGAGGTCCACCCACACTGCAGCCAGTGTCCTCATGGACAATATTCAGAAGAAAGTAAGACATAGATCCTATTCAATGTGACCTTTGTTTTCCTGCAAAATCTATATTTTGTATGGCCCAGCAATTTCAGTGTGGAAAAAACCTGAAAACACTGCACTTTTTTTTTTCTCATTTTGGAAGTATGTGACTAATACCTTCTTATATGCCTTTTTTGTTTTAGAAAGATGCTACTTTATTTTTTTTTATTTATTTTTATTTATTTATTTTTATTCTTACGTTAATCCCCATACATTACATCATTAGTTTTAGATGAAGTGTTCCATGATTCATTGTTTGTGCATAACACCCAGTGCTCCATGCAGAATGTGCCCTCCTCAATACCCACCACCAGGCTAACCCATCCTCCCACCCCCTCCCCTCTAGAACCATGTTTGTTTTTCAGAGTCCATCCTCTCTCATGGTTCGTCTACCCCTCCGATTCCCCCGCTTCATTCTTCCCCTCCTGCTACCTTCTTCTTCTTTTTTTTTTTTCTTAACATATATTGCATTATTTGTTTCAGAGGTACAGATCTGAGATTCAACAGTCTTGCACAATTCACAGCGCTTACCAGAGCACATACCCTCCCCAATGTCTATCACCCAGTCACCCCATCCCTCCCACCCCACCCCCCACTCCAGCAACCCTCAGTTTGTTTCCTACAATTAAGAATTCCTCATATCAGTGAGATAGAAAGATGCCACTTTAAAAATAATGTTTAATACCACTAAGCAAATACTAAGAGCATTAACAATAGTAATACTGGTATTAATAATGTTTTCCTCCCAGAGAATACTTTAATACATCTTACTAAATTTCCTTAATCTTATGCTTACATCAGGTTTGTTTCATCATTTTGTTATTATGGAAATGATTCTTCATTAGAACTAACACATGAATTTAGAAAAAGGCATCTATAGAGCAAGGAATAATTTTGAAATCACTGTCTTTTCTGAGCATCTCTGCCATATTTGATGAAATGGAAATACTCTGCTCTTATTTATTCATTCCCTCAAGAAACTCACTGAAGGCCAATTGTGTGCCAAGCACTAAGCTGGGCATGTATCACTGTTACTAACTTTGCCTCTAAAATCTGTGGTTTCTTTTATGCATAATATGCTTCTCAATAGAATGAGTTGCTCCAAATGAAGATTAAGTAAATTGTTCTTCAAATATCACTCAGTTGAAGACAGACTTCTATTTTGTTAATTTAGCGCTTAATCAGACTTAAGTGAAGGGTGTGCCTCATTCAAGCCTTCTGGACTCCTAATGAGCTGGTTTATGGTCTTTCTATTCATATCCTTTATTATTCTACAAAGCCTTAGTCATTGTACCCACTTCCTGGCTGAGAGTTCACAAACCAAAGAACTCTAACTTTTTTTAACCCTCTCTTCATGTGATAGCTGCTCTGTTTCCTTTAAATATTTTCCTAGTGCTCTAGATATTCTTTGAGTTCCAGAGGACTTTCTTAAAATATAATTACCAGGACTTCATGTCCTCCCAGGGGTGCAAGAAGCATGGTTTTCAACAAAGGACACTGCTTTCTGCTGTGTTGGCTCTGCTCTTTTTTAGTGAGACTCCACACTTTATTGGCCATTTAGTGTCAAACCAAAGCCTCAGGTCTTCAGGAAATATTTAGAACTCTGGAGAACATGGGTCCAGTCATTCTTTTTCTCCTTCCTGTATTAAATGCATTATCTTCATATGGTTCATTTTGAAGTGTTTTGCCATTTTTCAGCTCCTTTAGGCAGCCCCATGAAATCTTGCAATTTACTATTCCTAGTGTGACTTTCCACTTTTCTGGAAAAACAACAGAAGCTTTGGAGATTTTTATAGTGTACCTCCTCTGCCAGACTGTTTCAAAACATTAAATAAGGGCAATCCCTAAACTAGCTACTGACAAGGATCTACTTTTTGTCCTTTGCTCTTCCTGCTTGTATTTTTCTTTTTTTTTTTCCTATTTTTTTTTATTAACATATGATATATTATTTGTTTCAGGGGTACAGGTCTGTGATTCATCAGTCTTACCCAATTCACAGTGCTCACCATAGCACATACCTTCCCCAGTGTCCATCACCCAGCCACTCCATCCCTCCCACCCTCCACCACTCCAGCAACCCTCAGTTTGTTTCCTGAGATTGAGTCTCTTATGGTTTGTCTTCCTCTCTGGTTTCGTCTTGTTTCATTTTTCCCTCCCTTCCCCTATGATTTTCTGTCTTGTTTCTCAAATTCCCCGTATCAGTGAGATCATATGATAATTTCTTTCTCTGATTGACTTATTTCACGTATCCTCTAGGTTCCATCCACATCATTGCAAATGGCAAGATTTCATTTTTTGATGGCTGCATAATATTCCATTGTGTATATATACCACATCTTCTTTATCCATTCATCAGTTGATGGACATCTAGGCTCTTTCCATAGTTTGGCTGTTGTGGACATTGCTGCTATAAACATTGGGGTGCACATGCCCCTTTGGATCACTACATTTGTATCTTTGGGGTAAATACCCAGAAGTGCAATTGCTCGGTTGTAGGGTAGCTCTATTTTTGAGGAACCTCCATACTGTTTTCCAGAGTGGCTGCACCAGCTTGCATTCCCACCAACAGTGTAGGAGGGTTCCCCTTTCTCCGCATCCCCACCAACATCTGTCGTTTCCTGACTTGTGATTTTTAGCCATTCTGACTGGTGTGAGGTGGTATCTCATTGAGGTTTTGATTTGTATTTCCCTAATGTCAAGTGATGTTGAGCACTTTTTCATGTGTCTGTTGGCCATTTGGATGTCTTCTTTGGAAAAATGTCTGTTCATGTCTTCTGCCCATTTCTTGATTGG
>NW_028046622.1:0-427 GCF_054177405.1 Leptonychotes weddellii
AAAAAAAAAAAGAGGTGGTGACTTGGGAGATGCTGAGGTCAGGAGGGTGGAGCCCCCATGATTGGGTTTAATGCCCTTGTAAAAGAGACCCCTGAGAGCTTGCTTGCCCCTCCCACCATGTGAGGACATAGTAAAATGATGGCTGTCTAAGAGCCAGGACAAGGATTCTCCCCACCAGACACTGGATCTGCCAGTGCCTTCAGAACAAGAAGAAATTAACTTCTGTGTTGAAGTCATCCAGTTGGGTCTTACTTGTTATAGCAGCCCAAATGGACCAAGACATGAAGCCTATCTTTTCCCATTTTATCAGAATTTTAAATAAATTATTTCATATACCCCGTCCATCACCTTGATCTCTCTCTCTCTCTTTCTCTCTCCCTGCCATATATAACAGATGTCTCATCTCCTTCACCAGAGTGTCTGTCCC
>NW_028046623.1:0-427 GCF_054177405.1 Leptonychotes weddellii
ACCCTTCCCTATCCGCATCCCATGGATTGGAAGGGCTTAGAAGGATAGAGTCACTGAGCCCTGAACGTTGTCAGGAATACACCCAGAATCTCAGATGCTGTTAGGTTTGGTGAGTACATTCTGCCCAGCTTGGCTTCTAAGCTCTTCAAGCTATTCTGCTTTCCAATTCAGTAGACCTGTGATATTGGTGCAGAGTGTACTAGTTATTTATGTATGTATGTATGTATGTATGTATGTATGTATGTATGTATGTATTTTGTAAGTAGGCTCCACATGGGGCTTGAACTCATGACCCCAAGATCAAGACCTGAGCTGAGATCAAGAATGAGACACTTAACAGACTGAGCCACGCACGTGCCCCCAGAGCAGACTCTTTTAAGTGTTACTCTTAAGGCCAGGACATTCCCGTAAAGTAGTTTCGGACCCA
>NW_028046624.1:0-427 GCF_054177405.1 Leptonychotes weddellii
GACGGTGGAACGGTATGCTTCCCCACAGCCGGAATTGCCCCATGGACAGTGGCCTGTTCTGAACTGGTGAGCTTCCTCTGGACTCAGCAATGAAAAGCCACCTGCTATTTCAAATTGACAAGTGTTGCTTTACCTTTGGGGCCAGTCTTACCACGAGCTTCCATGGGACTTAGGCTAGAAGGATGTGCCACGTCTCCATCTGGATTCCACCATATGTGACGTTCTCTGTGTAAACATGTTGTAATTACTGAGCTGTCCCCCAGATTCTCCATCAGTCAAGGCTGAGGTGGGCTGCCCGGGTGTGTGTTTTGTCCCATTTCTGGCTGCTGCTGTTCTTGCGTCCTCTACTCGCTGATCGGTGGGGAGTTTCCTCTGATATTAGGTAGAGTAGCTTCTGTCCTGTTGACCTTCTAGCAAGAGAGAAGCT
>NW_028046625.1:0-427 GCF_054177405.1 Leptonychotes weddellii
CTGTCCCCTAGAAGCCCATCTCAGATTGCTTCCTAGGAAGTCCCAGGCCACCACACTGGAAGTTAGCAGCACTCTATCCCTCCACCTGCCCATGGTGACCCTGCCTGGGCTCAGCAGTAGGCTCTGGCTGGCTCCACATCTGGGCCATGCAACTCTGGGCTCTCTGTCTGCCTGTCACAGCTGATCCTGCTGGAAAACTCACTCCAGCGGAGAATCTGCATATTGCAACTTCCCTTCCCTACTCCTCTGCCTTGGCTTTCTGACAGTTTGAGTCCTACCACCCCAACCCTAGCAAAATCAGGCAGAAGAAGATTTAAGCAAGGACATAAAAAATACTCAGGGGGCAGACTGACTTAACAAGGTCTCCACCAAAAACATCACCCCATGTCTGCATCCCTGAAGTTGCCTGGCCTTGTCTGGGCACAAG
>NW_028046626.1:0-427 GCF_054177405.1 Leptonychotes weddellii
TGAAGCCATATCCAGGTTCACCGGGGAAGATTGCTTAGCAGTGCCTGCCACGGACTGGCTTCTAGGATTGATGGTGCACGAACTTGGTATTTGCTCTCTGGAGTTTCTGCCCTCTGAGGAACACTGGCAAGGTTGCTTCAGGACGACCTCTTCTAAAAGTTATACCACACACATGCCACCACCACCTTTCCCACCACCATCATCACCACCATCACCACCTTTACCACTACCTTTCCCACCACCACCATCACCATCATCACCAATACCACCACCACCTTTCCCACCACCACCACCACCACCTTTACCACTACCTTTCCCACCACCACCATCACCATCATCACCAATACCACTACCACCTTTCCCACCACCACCATCACCACCGTCACCAAGACCACCACCACCGCCACCACCATTGCCATCACCACCA
>NW_028046627.1:0-427 GCF_054177405.1 Leptonychotes weddellii
TTAAAACCTTGCTTCAAACCAGAATTGTTGCTTTAGAAATGAATTGAAAATTAAAGTAAAAAATGAAGTGGCAGGGCGCCTGGGTGGTTCAGTCGGTTAAGCATCTGACTTCGGCTCAGGTCATGATCCCAGAGTCCTGGGATGGGGCCCTGCATCGGGTTCCTGTTCACTGGGATTCTGCTTCTCCCTTTCCTCCCTGCTCATTCTTTCTCTCACGATCTCTGTCCCTCTCTCTCAAATAAATAAATACTTTAAAAAAAAAAAATGAAGTGGCACACTTTCCTATTCCCCTACTCCCCAAATTTCATCTGAGTTCATGAAACATTTATCTGTAGGGTGGTCTTCATTTTAGTTGTGAAGCAAATTGAATGAAGATTTATAAAGCAAATTAAATGAAGGAGTGAATATCTGTTTAAAAAGGATTAAC
>NW_028046628.1:0-427 GCF_054177405.1 Leptonychotes weddellii
TTCATGGTGTCCTTTGAAGCACAAAATTTTATTTTTATTTTTTTGAAGATTTTTAAAAATTATTTGACAGAGAGAGAGACAGGAAGAGAGGGAACACAAGCAGGGGGAGTGGGAGAGGGAGAAGCCGGCCCCCCACGGAGCAGGGAGCCTGATGCGGGGCTCGATCCCGGGACCCTGGGATCATGACCTGGGCCGCAGGCAGACGCTTAACGACTGAGCCACCCAGGCGCCCCTAAAATTTTAAATTTTAAATTTTGATGAAGTCCACTCTGCCAAGGAGTAGGTCCTCTGAAACCACACGCCCCCCAGAGATCCTCCCAAGGCCGCAGGGTGGGGGCCCCACGTGAGAATCCTGCGCCCCCCTGCTGGCTGCTGGTACTGATGGGAGGGGCATCTCTCAGGGTCTCTGGGCTGGAACTTAAGGTTA
>NW_028046629.1:0-427 GCF_054177405.1 Leptonychotes weddellii
ATACATGAGTTTAATTCTGGGTTTCTATTTTGTTCAATTGATCAATGTCTGTTTTTTTTTTTTTTTAAAGATTTTATTTATTTGACAGAGAGAGAGAGACAGCTAGAGAGGGAACACAAGCAGGGGGAGTGGGAGAGGGAGAAGCAGGCTTCCCGCCGGGCAGGGAGCCCGATGCGGGGCTCGATCCCAGGACCCTGGGATCATGACCTGAGTCGAAGGCAGACGCCGAACGACTGAGCCACCCAGGCGCCCCGATCAATGTCTGTTTTTATGCCAATACCATACTGTTTTGATTACTGTACCTTTTTTTTTTCTTTAAGATTTTATTCATTTATTTGAGAGAGAGAGAGTATAAGAGTGGGGGAGGGTCAGAAGGAGAAGCAGACTCCCCGCTGAGCAGGGAGCCCAATGTGGGACTTGATCCCGG
>NW_028046630.1:0-427 GCF_054177405.1 Leptonychotes weddellii
AGAAATTTCGCAAGCATTTTTATGCTTGGTAACAATTTTCATGGGTAACAAGACTTTTAGAGACTATAGTCTAAAGCAATGTTGCCCAGTAGAAATTCCTGCAATGATGGAATATTCTACAGCTGCCCTGTCTAATATGCTGGCCACTAGCCTCACATGCTCACTAGCACATTCGAATTTTGAATAACATTTATTTTAATTAATTAAAACTTGAATTTCAATAACCATATGTTGCTGTGGCTACCATATTGGACAGTCTTAAGCATTACCTATGCCTTTAATTGGTATGTCACTGGCTATGTGATTGTCCTTTCTGGTTCCCTGTTTTTGTACCTTGCAAGCTTCCTCTTCTCAGTCTTTAAGCCCTAACGATAGATAAAGAACCCCAACATCACTGGTAGGTCTACTATAATTAGTCTACTATAAT
>NW_028046631.1:0-427 GCF_054177405.1 Leptonychotes weddellii
ACTCCCATTCTCAGTCCTTGCTTCCCCAAGGTCATGAGGACTCTTACTTTCCTCCCTATCAACCCCTTGCCCAGAACTCCTTGTCTGACTGGGACAGAGTCCACAGCCCTGCCACATCCCGCCTACATAGTCCCTCCTGTTCCTTCATTGTTTCTGCAGAACAGGGATGCCATTATGACATATGAGATTCTGGAGTTCCCTGTGAACCCCTCCAATGCTCCCACTCCACCCCACCAACCTCACCCCTCCCCATGATCCTGAGACACAGCTTTCCATGACAGCATGTTTAGCTTCTGTGTCCTCTCTCTTCCCCCACACACTCTCATCTCCCTGAGCCTGCAGACCCTTCCTGTCAAGTCCACATATGTCCCACATCCCTAGACTAACATGGTAGGTGCTCAGTAAGTGGTGTGAATGCACACTCACT
>NW_028046632.1:0-14921 GCF_054177405.1 Leptonychotes weddellii
CCCCCGCTGAGCAGGGAGCCCGATGCGGGACTCGATCCCGGGACTCCAGGATCATGACCTGAGCCGAAGGCAGTCGCTTAACCAACTGAGCCACCCAGGCGCCCAATTACATATTCTTTTTTAAAATGTGAATCCGAACTTCCACTGTATACTTTTTTCTGCCATTATTGTACATGATGATCTCTATTACATCTGCGAGAAAGAACACTGGAGGGTCTGAAATGACTGTTGTCAGCTTTTGGAATTCCAGACAGATGACTTCAATCTCTCTGAAGGAACAATGGATTATTTAGGAGAGTTGCTAAGACCGCTAACCTTGCAGAACATTGTGCTTTTAAAAATGTTGAATGAGTAAACTTAGAAGATTTATTATTTTCCCTCTGATTTGTAAGTGGAATAGAAGTTCACTGGAAAACTAGAAATGCAGAAAAGAAAATTATCATCAAAATTAAAATTATGGCATATTCTTTCATTTCCTAAGTCTCTCTCTTTCTTTAATTAGCCATCACATTGCATGCATGGGTTGGCTTCGTTCATTTAATACTATATTGTGAAGAATTTCTTACCTCATTAAATAATCTTCCATTTGTGATTTTAATAGCTACTTCACCATTTAGACGTACCACAGATTATTCAACCTACCTCTTATTGCTGCACTCCCCTATTGTTGGATATTTAGGTTGCCACTAATTATTTTGAATGATAAGTATCACCGTGATGAACATCATTGTACAAACACCTCTGTGTGCATCTCTAATTATCTCCTTAGAGTTATTTCCGAAAGAGCTGGACCTGATGAAAGGCCCAGATCTGCGGTTCCAAATGGACCCACTTACATTCTCATCAGAAATTGATGGCCATTCTGCTGCGCTTTGCTAACCTAGGTACCAAATGACACAAAACAAAGCAAAAGCAAACAAAACAACGTTGCTAATTTACTGTGTGAAACTGTCAGCTCATCCTTGTGTTATGTTACATTTCTTAGATTTCACATGAGGTTGACTATTTTATCTAGTGTCTACAGTAGCCCCCTTCTCTGTGGTTTTGCTTCCCCTAGTTTCAGTTACACTGGGTCAACCACAGTCTGGAAGATGATCCTCCTTCTGACGAATCACATGCTCAGGAGTTCAGTGTTAGCCTAACGCTGCATTCCAGGTCCGTATCATTCACCTCCTTCACCTCATCATGTAGGCATTTTATCATCTTACATCAACACAAGAAGGGCAAGTACAGTACAGTAAGATATTTTGAGAGAAAGACCGCATCCACATAACTTTTATTATAGTATATTGTTAAAATTGTTCTATTCTATTATTAGTTATTGTTGATAATCTCTTACTGTGCCTAATTTATAAGTTGAACTTTATCATAGATACCTATGTATAGGGAAAAACATATATATATACATATATATATATACCATATATATATATACGGTTTGGGACTCTGCGAGTTTGGGCATCCATTCCACGTCTTGGAATGTGTCCCCAGTGATAAGTGGGGGACTAGCTGTATTTTCCATTGATTTTCTTATCTTATAAATTGACTTAGGCCCTTTGCCCATTTCTCTATTGGAGCGTTTGTTAACCTATGGGAGCTCTCCCTCACTTTGTTACATAGGAAGCATATTAATTCTTGATCTGGTGAGTAGGTTACCCATATCTTTCCCATTTTGTTAGAGGTTTTATTTATTTATTGTTTCTTCATTTGCTCTTATAATTACACTTATCGTTTCTTCATTTGCTCTTATGATTACAAAGACCTTCCTTACTCTAAGAACAGATAGCTATTCACTTCAATTTTCTTCAATTATTTAATTTCTTAGATTTAGCTTATTGATTTTTTGGAATTTATTTTAGTGTGTGGTATGAGGTAGGAATCTAATTTATTATTTTTAAATGTTTAAATAATTTTCTCAGTATTATTTATTAAATAAAACTCTTGTACTGGTTCTCTGGTTCCAAATCCCTCTCTTATATAAGCAGTACTTAAAAATACTTGGATCATTTTCTGAGCTTGTCAACTTTTCCCCTCATTAATGTCTTAATTCTTCATTAGTAACACAGTTATATGGCTGGAAATACATTGTACTCTTCTTTAAGAAATATAGATACTGGGGTGCCTGGGTGGCTCAGTCGTTAAGCGTCTGCCTTCAGCTCAGGTCATGATCCCAGGGTCCTGGGATTGGGTCCCGCATTGGGCTCCCTGCTCTGCAGGAAGCCTGCTTCTCCCTCTCCCACTCCCCCTGCTTGAGTTCCCTCTCTCACTGTGTCTCTCTCTGTCAAATAAATAAATGAAATCTTAAAAAAAAAAAAGAAATATAGATACTTTCCTTTCTTTATTCTTATAGTAAAATATATTTATTTTAGTGAGATACTCAAAAACTCCATTGCAATTTTGATTAGCATTCCATTAAAATTAAAAATAATTTTGCTCTTTGGGGCACCTGGCTGGCTTGGTCAGAAGAGCATGATCTCAGGGTTATGAGTTCAAGCCCTATGTTGGGTGTAGCAATTATAAAAAATAATAATAATAAACTTTTAAAAAGCTTTAAAGCTAATTTTGCTTTTAATTTTTCATCTATGTTTGTGATATAGCTTTTATTTTTACAAAACACTTAGTAGGTTTCTTCACATTTTGTTAATCAAAGATCAAGTGTTTTATATTGTTATGATTATGATTATGGAATGTGGAATACACATTAATTATTAGGTATTTTCCTGTGGTGTATAAAAATCTATTGGATTATGCATATTTATTTGTAATTATCTAACTTACTGAGCTCTCTTTTGGTTCTAATAGGTTTTTGTTGATCTTTGAAAATAAATTATATATATCTTTAGGTATTATCTATGATACTTTATTTTATTTTTTGTTTTTATTTACTATACTTATTTTTATTGTCTTTTGTTTTTATTTTATTTTTTTCCTTTTTCTTATTCTGCTGAATAGAAATTCCCAAACAGTGGCAAAATAATGGTGATCATGACAAGCATTTTTTTCTTTCTATTGAATTTAATGGAAATGCTTTCATTTTCATTTTATTTTACTTTAAAAAAAAAGATAAGGGTCTTAAGCAGGCTCCCTGCTGAGCACAGAGCCTGACCTGGGGCTCTATCTCACAACCCAGAGATTAGGGCCTGAGCTGAAACCGAGTCTGATGCTTAGCCGGCTGTTCCACCCAGGCATCCCTTTGGAAATGCTTTTAAATTGAATCATAAATTGTCTTGGTTTGACATATATAGTTTTTGTCACATTAAAGAAATAAACTTTAATTTTTAGAAGTCCAATGCACTATCCATTGCGCTACGGAGCCGAAATAAACTTTAATTTTTAATTTGCCTAAGAGGCTATCCACACTGCACCCCCAGTGATGTGGTCTTGGAATATTGGTGAGGTTCGGTGGGGTGAGGTCTGGAGCCGACAACCAAGTCTTGAGATGTCTTTGGTGCAAAATGGTGGTTTAATAAAGCACAGGCTCAGGACCCGTGGGCAGAAAGAGCTGCTGCACGGGGGTTTTGAGGAGTAGTGATTATATATTTGGGAGTTGAGGGAGATAAGGAAAAAGGGAGGTTTTCAAAAGAACTTTCATATGCTAAAGAGGACCTACAAGATACCTGAGGTCTTGCCATTGTCAAGTTAAGGTTGTTTTTCCCTCTAGTAAAGCATTAACAGTAAGACAGTTGGGAGCTTCCTGGAAGAATGTCACACAAGTCCCACCCAGGAGTGGGGGTGGGGGGAGGTTGCAGGGTGTCAGCTTATGCTTTGTCTTCAGCTAGCCTTCTGCTCCCTCATCACCAGCATAAACAAGATATTGATTCAAACACTTTTCCTACCCCTATCCAGGTGATAATGTAGATTTAAAAAAGTAACTTATTAATGTGCCACAGTATTTTATTTTATTTTATTTTTAAAGATTTTTAAATTTATTTGACAGAGAGAGACACCGCGAGAGAGGGAACACAAGCAGGGGAAGTGGGAGAGGGAGAAGCAGGCTTCCTGCTGAGCCGGGAGCCCGATGTGGGACTCCATCCCAGGACCCTGGGATCATGACCTGAGCTGAAGGCAGACGCTTAACGACTGAGCCACCCAGGCGCCCTGGGACACAGTATTTTAATAGGTTTGTAAATATTAACCGTTCCTTGTATTCATGGATGATTCTTTACATAGTTATGTTGTATATTTATTTGAATATATTGTGGATTCAATTTCACAGATAATTGCTTTTAAGTTTGTAATTGATTTATGTTTTCCCTTTATTTTGTGCTCCTTTTCCAGTCATTTAGAAGGTAGTTGAAATATCTCTTAAAAGATTTGAAGGAACTCACCTGGAAAATTATCTGTGCCATGATCTGTTTTGGACTTAATTATTTGACAATTCTTTGACATTTTCAAATTTTTTCCTGCCTGAAAATTTTCAAAGCTCTCATTTCATTTTGGGCTAGTTTTGATCATTTCTATTTGCTTATCAAAGTGTCCCATTCCTTTAAGATTTTAAATCCATGTACATGGACTTTATATATATATATAAAATTCTCTATTTAAAAAAAAATCCCCCGCCTCTCTTTTTTTTTGTCCTTTTCTCACAACTTATAATATTGTGCATGTGAATTTTCTTTCTCTTTTTTTTATTGCATATTGTAGATTTTTCTTTCTTCCTCAAATTCAGCCTTTGAATGTATTGGTTAGTTCTACTATTTTCTGTTTTATAAATAATTATTTTCTATTGTTATCTTTATTATTTCATTTTTAAAAAATATTTCTTAGATGTGCTTTTATTCAGAATTCTTTTTAAAAAAAAGATTTTATTTATTTATTTGTCAGACAGAGAGAGCACAAGTAGGGGGAGTGGCAGGCAGAGGGAGAAGCAGGTTCTCCATTGACCAAGGACCCCGATGTGGGGCTGGATCCCAGAACTCCCGGGATCATGACCTGAGCCTGAGGCAGAAGCTTAACTGACTAAGCCACCCACGGATCCCTTATTCTGAATTCTTAAGTCAAATAATGCATTTCATGTTATCCCTTCTTTTCTAAAGCAGTAAATTTGAATGATACATTTGACCACATCCCTTGTGTATGTATGTGTAGTAATATTCGCCATTGCATTGTTTAAAAAAATAGTTTATAATGGGGATTTTTATTTCCTTTTTGATACCATATAATTATTTCAAAAAGTTGTATTAAAAATGATCAAGTCTTGTCTTTCATTTTATTTTTAAAAGGAATACTATTAATTTTCGGTGCCTTCTTTTGTGGCTATGGTATTTTGGTTTATAAATTTTTACTTTTTAACATTTATTGAAATCTCATTTGTGGTCTTAAAAATAGCAAGGAGTGTCAGTGGGGAAAAAATCAAGGTAGCTACTAAATCATTAAACTATTTAGGCCCTTGAGAACCAGTGATATCAAAAGTGGTTTGTACATATTTCAGAGGATATGCAGGTTTTAGAAAGTAAATAATAAAAGATCTGTTTTTATTTTAATAAAACAAATTAAGTTTTATTAATATTTACTGTACTCCTGTTACGGCCACTCTGATTGCAGTAGATTGATTCTAAGAATTGTCCAACTCTTCACCCCTCCCTGCATCTACACTGTTGGTACTCAATTCACTGACTCTGAGCTCAGCCATATAACTTGCTTTGCCCAGTGGGTTGGAAGCACACTGTAATAAGCAGGGTCTTACAGGATTGGGTTTGCTCACTCTTGCCCTCTGTCATTGCCATGAGAACATATCTGGGCATACCTGCTGGAAGATGAGAAGTGG
This sequence comes from Leptonychotes weddellii, assembly GCF_054177405.1. NCBI lineage: Eukaryota > Metazoa > Chordata > Mammalia > Carnivora > Phocidae > Leptonychotes > Leptonychotes weddellii. The sequence continues at coordinate 5,768 of NW_028046632.1, forward strand.
AAAGATCTAAGCTCCTCCAATAATCCCAGCTGAGGCCACCCTAGACCAGCTGACAGTCAGTCAACCCTCAGACACGTAAGCAAGCCCAGACAAGATCAACAGAACCTCCTCGCTGACCCACAGCTGACCTCAGAGGTATGAATGAGCAAGTCCAGCTGCAAATCAGCTGATGCACTCAGATTTTTGAGTGAAAGAAGTGTTTACTGTTGTATGTCATTAGGGTTTTGTGTTGTTTGTGACACAATTTTATTTGGGCCTTAGATAACGGATGCCAGAAAGTTACCTGCCATGTGTTGTAAGTAAGTCTTCCTAAAAGATCTATGGACATTTCCAAACAAGAAGGTTGATGGCATCTCCATCCTGTTTTTATTAGCTTTTAGCATATTGTGATACATTACAATTTATCTGTTCCCAGCTAGGTAAATTTAAAGATTTTCTCGTTTTAACAAAACTAATTAATTCTGCCCTCCAAATGGAAAGTGGATTATAAAGATTCTTGCAAAATGACCCTAGTACAAGTAAACAATAGCAAAAAACCCACAAAACCTCCAAAGTAGCTGAACAACATTTCTTTTCCGCCTAGTATAAGTCTTCATCCATCACACCAAGAGGTCGAAGGAACCATGATGTAATCAGATCTTGCAAGAAGTCTAAATACATACTGTACTGTGAAAACTAACTGTAAGTAATGGGATGCCCTTACAGTAGCCAGGCATTTAAAACTAAGCATTCAGAACCTGAAGACAAGTATCTGTATTTTTTCAGCCATATTTAAGTTATATGATATCCAATCCAAACAAAAAGTGTTTGAAAACAGGTAAAATCCATTGCTATAAACTTGAAGAAACAAGTTTTAGAACAAACTGCTCAGTATGGGAGGTTTTCTAAACACAGTTGGAAAAAAGTACAGATGTCTCAGTTAAGAATGTGTCCAAGATGATCTTTCAGTAATTAAATGCACAAAGCACATTGTGCATGTATGGTGAGCCACTCTAATACATTCTCTGAGTGTGCTCAAGAAGATAGTTTTTCAACAGTACATTACTTCTTTAATAACAATTTTAAAAACCCCACTGTTTTATGGAGGAGAGGAGTGGAAAACGGAGTAAGTGTAGTTACAGATGGAGCAGCTGCTTCTACTGAAATAAAATGGGTCCTAGGGTGAGTCACGGATTGCATCCCATGGGAAATTTATCTAATGCCTCCATCATAGATAAGGAAATACACCAAATTCAAATCAGAAGTGTTTTTGATACAGTTTAAAAAAAGTGGGAGAATCTTTATAACAAACTCAGAAGAGAAGGGCCGTGACCATAGGTATTATTTGTCCCTCATGGAGGGGAGGTGGTTATCTCATGGTAAAAGATTTCAAAGACTCATCAGATTTAAAGATAAAGTGAAATACATTTCTTTGCTCATGCAGAAAGATAAGCATTCCAAATTTTGATGATTTGTTTTCCTTCTGGTGACCCAGCAGACATTTCTGAAGAAACTAGCCCATTTAATGTGTCCATTCAAGGTTGAGGTGATGTTTTAACAAGTTGAGAAACTGGTTTTTGACAGAATCTGGTGCTAAGGAAAGAGCATTTTGAAAGCATGTGTCTGGAATGTTTCATCCTTACCTGATTTTGTGGCTGAAAACAGTATGTGTCATTACAATACTTCTCACATATACATACCCAAAAACCTCATTTAAAAATAAAATCTAACTTGCTTTAAAAATCATTCAAAGGATGTTGTTGTTTTTGAGCTTATTTGGTTAAAAAAAAATCAAAGCACATCACCTTCCAATTATTTGGCATGAATAACTGATTGACAGCTGGGATAATGGAAATTTACTAACAGAATTTTAGCAAAAAAAACCTTTGCAGAATAGATTCACGGAGTGCAGGCACCGTTTGATTCTTTGATGTGGTTCTGTGGGCTCTTGTAAGTAGCTTTTTGACCAAGGCAGCCATTAAACCTAAATACTGACCTACACTGAATTTAGAACCTGACTTTTGAATCAGTGTCATGGACATTTTTAAAAACAATGAAGCGTATTCAACCCCATTGCCTTCTCCAGGCTATGTTTTTCAAATGCAAGGTCTTGTGGGATGCTGATAGATGAGGATGGATGGTCCAAACTGCCTTTTCAGTATCTTTTATTATCCCTCACCACAGACACTTTTGAGACTCAAGTTTGAAAACCACTACTTTAAGCCTTTTTGTTTCTTTTCTATTTTGCCTTTCAAAGACTCTAAGTTATATAGGAGCTAATATAATGTAATATAGTGCTTTTTGTTTTTGTTTTTGACATCTTTTATTTCCAATGGATTTTATTTTATTATATTTAATGTTATGTTACCTGGCATATAAACTGTTTTTCTTTTTGTATCAGAATGTCATTGTAGATGTACCTTCACCCAAAGTAATACAATCCTATTTGTTCAGTTTAACAATTTTCTTTGGTTTGGAATTTACATTGTCTGATATGAGCGACGGGCCTCTACTTTTGTTGTCTGGTTTACCTTTGTCCAGTCTTTCACTTTTAAACTTTCTGTGTTACTTTTAGATTTTTGAAAATAGGGTGTAGGTGCACTTTTATTTGGATATGCATTAGGTGTCTTTTTGTTTCAGGATGGTATTTAACTGATTTACACTTATTGTCGAGCTGAAATTCCAATCTCATTTTTTCATCTTGTTTTGTGTTTTGCCAAAGACCTACTCATAGCTCCTGTCAAAAATTAAAAAATTATAGACATAAAACCAGTTAATCATGGAAGTAGTAACTGGTAAAAGTTTATTGTTCACACAGCAAAAAGACAATTTGCAGACCAGAAGTACTCAAACCAAAACGTGGAGCAAGGCTCAGGGGTATATTGTTCTAAAGAAGTTTATACACTGAGAAAGCAGTGACTGTTGATTGGTTATAATCTTAGAATTTTCTTAAATGACAGGGAACTGGTCAGTGGTTACTTCATATCAACCTTGGGGAATAGATCCAGTTTTGCTTATGATTTCCAGAACCAAAAGCAAGAAATGTCCCAGGTCAAGTTAGTCTTGCAAAATAAAAGCTGACTTCAGCTTTGTTTGTATGACTACCCTGGTTTTATCTGCTCAGGGAATTTTCAAGGCTGGTCTCTGGTTTGGTTTTGGCTTTAAGAATTCCCCCCTTTTGGTCATTCTCTCAGCAGGCTGAGAATATGACCAACAGGTATAGTGTTATTCTTGTTACCACTGTTGATGTAGTCAGGCTGAAGAATCACACATTTGCTGTTTCCATTAGTTGAGTTGTCAGGCCGGAGGGCTGTGTAGTCACTGATGTAGGAAAGACGTTAGGGTTCGAAGCCAATGGCCAAGAAAGAATTCTTGAGACGTCTTCGGTGCAAAAAGGTGGTTTTATTCAAGCACGGGGACAGGACCATGGGCAGAAAGAGCTGCACTGGGGTCATAAGGAGTGGCCCATTATAGACTTTCAAGTTGGGAGGGGGTTGGGGATAGTGTAAGTCTCTGTGGAATTGGAAGCAAGGTTTCCAGGACCTTGAGGGGGCTAGCTATTGTTGGAAAAAAGTCATTTATTACCGTCTAATAAAACCTTAGTCATGAGACTCTTCAGATATATATCAGTGGGCCATATGCTTGGGGGATGATTGCCAACACGTATCTTAGGGGGTTTAGAGATAAAGGAATTTTCCAAAGGAATTTTTCTATATTAAAGTAGGCTTACAGGATCCAGGATTGAGGGGAAGATGTTGGGCTAGGACTACCTTTTGCCCTTAGCAAAGTGTCAACATCGAGGCAGTTGAGTCCCTAGAGGAATGTCACTCTGCCTGTTTCAAGGACTTGTCAGTGGGCTCTAGATAGTAAAAAAATTTAATAATTTTTCTTCTGCCTTTGTTTCCCACACCAGTCACTTCTTCATCATTTATATGGCTATGGCTGATTTCATCCGGTTGTCCGATCCTCATGGATACCACGTGGCGTGTGAGTGGGAGCTGACCGGCAGGGCATTTAAAACCCTCGAGAATATACAACACACTAGAGGTGTTCATATGATGACCCCAAGGAGAACAATAGCCAAGGATTTTGAAATTCCCCAGGGCAGAGACTCTAGGAGTCAAGATTTAACCAATTGAATAACTCAAATGGGTTATAGGCACAACACGATGTCTTGGCGAACACATATCCTCACAATTACTTAAGACAGGATGAATATGAGGATGTTTTAGTTAAGGAGGCAGCACTGCAGGTGAATTTTCACTTTTGTGTGATCTCATTATGATGTGAGCAATCAGTTATTTAATGAGAGCCATTTCTATGGAAACTGAAGGAAAACAAAGGTTAATCGTTTAAGCAAATGATAAATTTAGTTTCTGAGTTTGGAGACAAGCCAGTTGAGAAAATTTCTAGGTGTCGGGTTCTAAGCATCTTTAGACAGAGTGAAGGCAGGCAGCAGCGATCTGACAGATATTCCTGGTTCTCAGTGTGAATGTCCCTAGTGAGCTTTCGGAGTGGCTGCATAGCAACAGGCATGGAGATTGTCCACACATGAGCTGTTGTGCTGATTTCTATGAAAGTTACATCAAGTTGTCCAGCTTTAGTTGCATGGCTTCAGGAAAAGGGCAGTTTTACTTTTATAGTGATTCCAAGTCAGAAGAGTCAGAGGAAATGGAAAATGTTAGTTTGGAGAGTTCTAGCTAAATGTTGGAGGAAACTTGGAAGAATTCAGGATCTAGTCCAGTTGATGGGCAGAAAACAAACCCTCAAAGACAACAACACTAGAATCTGCTATCTACAGAGGTGTATTATTGAAACAATTTTTCCTCTTTTTAATTATCCCCATTTCTATCAAAAGTAACCACAGTAAGACTAATTTGTTTGCAAGTTAAGTCTAGTTTCAATAAACTTGGCCTGATTATTTACTAAGTGTGGCAAGAATAGTGACTGACCATATAGGCTGTTTTAAATCTGCTTTGCTGGAACTTCTCATAAGGAATTTCAGATTGGACTTTCAAAACCCTCTTGAGGCTAGGAAGCCAAGCCTTGTCCAGTTGTGTCCTGTTAGAAGAAGAACATTCTTTTTGAACTCATGCAAATTTATACATTGTCATGAAAAACAAGAATATTTAGTAAGAGTTTTCCAAATTCTGGAGGGATCAGGTAGGGAGCAAAAGACAGATGTTTCAAACTTTGTTCCAAAATTGTTTTAAGTTATAGATAGCTTAAAAGAGAGGAGAAAAAGGAATCCCTTGAATCTGGGAGACAAAACATTAAAGAACTAGCAATGGTTTTTGTTTATTTGTTTGTTTGTGGGTTTTTTTTTTCCCCTTCAGAGTTTCTTATCCTCACGGAACTCAGTACAGGCCTGTGAAAAGGTTCTCATCACAGAGAGAACTAGCAGTGTTTTAAATGAAGTCATAAAAATTATAATCATCTTCATCAGTTCATTCAGCATTATGTAATTAATTGTTTTGCTTCATTTTGGGTTAGCAGCTTTATGATTCAATCAGTTTTCCATTAAAAGTTTAGAAATTCTTACCCAGTTCAATGTTATGGTCTTAAAGTCACCAGAAAACTGGGCGCCTGGGTGGCTCAGTTGGTTAAGCGACTGCCTTCGGCTCAGGTCATGATCCCGGAGTCCCGGGATCAAGTCCTGCATCGGGCTCCCTGCTCAGCAAGGAGCCTGCTTCGCCCTCTGACCCTCCCCCCTCTCATGTACTCTCTCATTCTCGCTCTCTCAAATAAATAAATAAATCTTTAAAAAAAAAAAAGTCACCAGAAACCTGAAACCTGCATTGTAAAGTACTTGTTAGGGTCTTTTCCATGAATCTCTTTGAGGATGAAGCACTTTTGTTTGTAATGATCTGAATGCTTTTATTTTTTATTTTTTTAAAGATTTTATTTATTTGACACAGAGAGAGATAGCGAGAGCAGGAACACAAGCAGGGGGAGTGGGAGAGGGAGAAGCAGGCTTCCTGCCAAGCAGGGAGCCCGATGTGGGACTCGATCCCAGAACCCTGGGATCATGACCTGAGCCGAAGGCAGATGCTTAACGACTGAGCCACCCAGGCGCCCGATCTGAATGCTTTTAAAGAAGAATCAAGAGTAAAAGAATAATTGTGAATGACAAAAGCCTTAAAAATAGCCATAGTTAAAGATCTAAAACAAGATGCAATTGACTCATTCATTCAACCAAAGTGACAAATAAAAGGTTTCAAAGCCAAATACAGAAAGCTATATAGTTGTAAAAAATCTTAGCTCTTTTAATAGAGATGTCTCGGTTATTTTTTGAAGTAATCAAAGACTTGAAAGAGACAATGTTAAGCACAGGAAATATATTCATGAAACACAATCTTTGTTTCCTAGGCAGATTACATTATAGGTGAAGAAAATTTATTTATAATTCCTAATAAAAAGCAGACCAATAATCTTATAAAAAAAAACAAACCCCACTTTATCCTTTTAACAGAGAGAAAACCAAATTTTAATTCTGCATCAGTATACTTTTGATATTAAAATTCTCTCTTTTAAAAATAAATCCATCCCAATCTTAGCTTGACCACACATAAAATTCCTTTCTCAAGATTCCTTTTCCTCAAACCTTTTACAACTTTCTATATCCATTTAGGTTTTGTCCCTTTTCCTTTCTTATTCTGGAACAATCATTTTACTTTAGGACATAATTACCTTCTTTTTTCCTTTACCAGAAAACCAAACCAAACCAAACCAAAAAGACACCAAAGAAACAAAAGCCCCCAAAACTCATGATTTCATATCTTCCCTTATCCATAAAATCCCACCATATTCTATTTTCCTTACTTGCTTTTCATATACATTTTTTACCTTTATTATTTCTAGTAATTTTATTTTTACATATCGATTATAAATTTTAACTTGGTAATCTTTGCTTTCCAGTGAATATTAGGAATCAGGCAATTGTGAACTATCATATTTAGTATCCTGTAGTAGATTATCAATTATATATTTTTTTCTTAAAGATTTTATTTATTTATTTGAGAGAGAGAGAGAGAGGGAGAGCACAGAGGGAGCATGAGAGAGATAGAACCAGACTTCCCCCTGAGCGGAGAGCCTGACATGGGGCTCGATCCCAGGACCCTGAGATCATGACCCAAGCCGAAGGCAGATGCTTAACCGACTGAGCCACCCAGGCTCCCCTAGATAAGCAATTTTAAATACTTTTCACAATTCCTAGAAGTATTTTCTTCCTTGTAGTAAATATTTCAGTGTGGAACAAAACATGTTTACTCAATAGACCCAAATATCTTTTCTCTCTCTATAAAAAGTTAAAAAGCCAAAGTAGATAACCATATTTAGCATTTAAGGTTTATCTTATTTGGAAATGATTTAGAACTTCAAGGAATATCCATTAACTTAGTGTAAACTTTTATCTTACATTTATTTAAATTATTTGCTTTTAACAAGTACCAGCACCTGTTTGCTCACCCACCTGACTCATTGGGGGTCTTCTTTGGATCCCACTCCTGATGCCACAGAATGTCTAAAGTTCAGAAATAACGAAATAAAACAAATGAATCGGCAAAGCAGTAATTAGTAAAAGCGTATTGTACACACCCCAAAAAGACAGCTTGCAAACTGGGCGCACTTAAACCAAAACACGGAGTGAGGCTCAGGGGTATATTGTTACAAAGCTGATACGGTGAGAAAGCAGTCACTGTTTATTCTTCACAGTTGATGGGGTTTTGGAATATAGGTGAGGTTCAGTGGGGTGAGGTCCGGAGCCAACGACTAGGAAAGAATTCCTGAGACATCATTGGTGCAAAATGGTGGTTTATTAAAGCCCGGGGACAGGACCATGGGCATAAAGAGCTGCTGCATGAGGGTTGTGAGGGGTGGCTGATTCTATACTATGGGGTTGGGAGATGTAAGGAAAAAGGGAGGTTTTCAAAAGGGCTTTCATATGCTAAAGAAGACTCACAGGATACCGGAGGCCTTGCCATTGTCAAGTTAAGGTTGTTTACCCCACTGGTAAGGCATTAACATTAAGATAGTTGGGAACTTCCTGGAGGAACTTTACACTCTGCCCAATTCAAGTATCTGTGGATGGGCTGCAGGTTATTAGGACATTTACATTTCCTTCTGAAAGCTAGGCCATCGATAGAAACGCTTTGTTCTTGTAAATTGCTAAGACATTTGTAAACTGAGGGAGACTCATGTCTTGGCAGAATTGTGATCTCTATAAGTTAACTATTTGTTTACCTTTCCTTAGCTTTAGGGCAGCCAGGAGTGCCTGAGGAATGTCATGTATGTCCCATGGTGGGGGTGGGGATTGTGGGATGTCAGCTTCTGCTTTGTCCTCAGCTTGCCTTCTGTTCCATCACAGTGATTGGTTATAATATTAGAATTTCTTTAAATGACAGGAAATTGGTTAGTGGTTACTTCCTGTCACCCTTGGGAAGTGGTTCAAGTTTTGCTTATTCCCAGAAGCAAAAGCAAGAAATGACCCAGGTGAAGTTAGTCTTGCAAAATAAGCTGACTTCAGCTTTGTTTGTATGACTAAACTGGTTTTATCTGCTCAGGGAATTTTGGAGGCCAGTCTCAGTTTTTTATTTTAACACTCCTACTTCAAATAGTTTCAATACTATATGTAATGTTTTATTAAAAATTTCTTTCTCTTATAATGATTTACAATTTACACAACTTGGTTTAAGTTCTACAAATAAATACATTTAATTAAAAATACCTCATTATAGTTTCCTTCAATTAGCATCAAAAAATTTAATATATCTCTTTTTCCTTAACTTTAGCATGAGGAAAACACATATTTACTTTCCCTTAAATTTCACGTTCTTTAAAAAAGCCATTTTGATTAAGATTATTAGTAGTTTTGTTAATTTTTAGCTTCTCTTTTCAAATAAATTCTGACTTTTTTTTTTAAGATTTTATTTATTTATCTGACAGACACAGCAAGGGAGGGAACACAAGTAGGGGGAGTGGGAGAGGGAGAAGTAGGCTTCCCACCGAGCAGGGAGCCTGATGTGGGGCTCGATCCCAGGACCCTGGGACCATGACCTGAGCTGAAGGCAGACGCTCAACGACTGAGCCACCCAGGTGCCCCTGACATTCATTTTATTCTTTTTTTGTTGGGGGGTGGGGAGAGAGACAGCTTGTGTGCGGACACAGTGGGGGGGGC
>NW_028046633.1:0-9290 GCF_054177405.1 Leptonychotes weddellii
TAGCAGAGGAAAGGAGAAACTCTCTGGTAGAAGGTAACAGAACCTGGAGCTCCTGTGGTTCTTTTAAACATAAAGTCTGGCAAAATATATATATAATTACTAGGCATGTGAAGAATAGGATCACATATAGATATACTTCATTTTATTGTGCTTTGCAGATACTGCCTTTCTTTTTCTTTTAATTGAAGGTTTGTGGCAACCCTGTGGTGAACAAGTCTATCTGTGCCATTTTTCCAGTAGTAGTTGCTCATTTTATGTCTCTATCACATTTTGGTAATTCTTATTAATTTTTTTTCATTATATTGAATTGCTGCAAGCTAATGATAAAATTTTAACAGACGAGGAGTTGCTTCTTATGAATGAGCAAAGAAGTGGTTCCGTGAGATGGAATCTACTCTTGGTGAAGATGCTGTGAAGACTGTTGAAATGACAGAGAACTTAAAATATTACATAAACTTGGTAAAGCAGTGGGAGGACTTGAGAGGATTGACTAATTTTGAAAGAAATTCTGTGGGTAAAATGCTATCAAACAGCATCATACGCTACAGAGAAATCATTCATGAAAGGAAGATTAATTAATGGATTAAACTTCATTATCTTAAGAAAATGCCACAGCACCCCAACCTTCAGCAAAGACCGCCCTGATCAATCAGCGGCCCTCAGCAGCGAGGCGATACCCTCCACCGACAAAAAGACCGTGACCTGGTGAAAGCCTACCCGATGGTTAGCTCGCCTTTTTTTTTTCCTTTGGCAAGAAAATATTTAATAAAGGTATGTCCATTTTTGGGGGAAATAACTGTATTATACACGTAATAGACTGTAGTATAAGCATAGCATTTACATGTACTGGGAAACAAAAAAACTTCATTTGACTTGCTCTATTGCAATATTTTCGCTTTACTGCAGCGTCTGGAAACAACCTGCAGTATCTCTGAGGTGTGCCTGTAATCACTAAGAGACAAAATAGACAAGAGAAGCACACACAGAGCTGACTTAGATATTGAGGATTTTAGACAAGGATTTTGATGTAAATATGGTTAATATGTTAAAATATATGAGAGGATGGAAGAAAAAAAACTGGACAATTTCAACTAGTAATTAGAATCTATAAAAAAACAGTCAAATGGCTGGCTATTCTAGAATTGAAGACACAGTATCTGGAATTAAGAATTTAATAGATGGATTTAACAGCACATTGAACACAACAAAAGATTAGTAAACAGGAAGGCAAATCAACAAAAATACTGACAGAGGGAGAGAGGAAAAATATACCAAGGTCTGAATGAGGACTCTGGCTTTTGCTGTTCTTAGAAGGCTCTTCTGTCCCTCCAGTCTTCATCCTCCATGGAGGACTACTTCCTTTCCTTCAGATTTTGGCTTAAATGTCATCTCATGGAGACCTTTCTTGACTTCCTTATCTAACATAGATTCTTATCCTTATCTTATTCTTATCCCCTTATCCTTATCCCCTTATTCTTATCCTAGCATCTTATTTTTTCCACTCATATTTTGAATTTAGCCTAGAAGTCAATTTAGATGGTCTTTTTCTTAAGATTTTATTTATTTGAGAGAGAGAGTAAGCTAGTGAGCACGAGCAGGGGGGAGGTGCAGAGGGAGAGGGAGAAACAGACTCCCTGCTGAACAGGGAGCCTAACACGGGGCTTGATTTCAGGACCCCAGGACCATGACCTGAGCCGAACGCAGATGTTAAACCGACTGAGCCACCCAGGCTCCCAAGTCTATCTCTTTTCAAAAGATTTTATTTTTAAGTAATCTGTACACCCAACATGGGGATTGAACCCACAACTCCGAGATCAAGAGTCACATGCTCCACTGACTAGCCAGCCATGTGCCCCTAAATGAAGTCTAAAAAGAGCCCATTCCCCTTAGCAATACTTTTCAAATGTCCTTTTCAAAAAGTTTGCCTTTAAAAAAATGGAGATAGAAAAAGTGGTTTTAAAAATGTAAAAAAAAGGGGGTGCCTGGGTGGCTCAGTTTGTTAAGCATCTGCCTTCAGCTCAGGTCATGATCTCAGGGTCCTGGGATCGAGTCCTGCATCGGGCTCCCTGCTCAGCGGAGAGCCTGCTTCTCTCTCTCCCTCTGCCTGCCGCTCTGCCTACTTGTACTCTCTATCACTCTGTCAAATAAATAAAATCTTCAAAAAAAAAAGTAAAAAAAAAAACTGATACTTTAAAAAATGGATAGAATTGATATATCCAATTACAGTCTAAGCAAATCTGTGTATGACTTAGAAGATAGTAAAATCATGCTTTTGAAAATTACTAAGTTTCATGATATAATTGTTTACTTAAAAAATAGAAAACTTAGCTCTTTACTATATAAACTATAGAATAGACAGGTAAAAGAAGAAATTTATGGCTCAGAAATCACTAGTAATATAGATCAGTGAACACAGATCAGTGGAACAAGATGGAGAGTCAGAAATAAGCCCTCCCTTATATGGTCAATATAAGTGTACATGGGCCACTTTTTTTTTTTAAAGATTTTATTTATTTGACAGAGAGAGACACAGTGAGAGAGAGAGAGAGCACGAGCAGGGGTAGTGGGAGAGGGAGAAGCAGGCTTCCTGCGGAGCAGGGAGCCTGATGCGGGGCTTGATCCCAGGTCCCTGGGATCATGACCTGAGCCGAAGGCAGACGCTTAACGACTGAGCCACCCAGGCGCCCCCATGGGCCACTTTCTTACAGCATACACAAAAACTCAAAGACTTAAATGTGAGACCTGAAATCTTAAAACTCCTAAAAGGCAGGTATCTCTTGGCCATTGGCCTTGACAACATTTTTCTAGATTTGTCTCCTCAGGAAAGGGAAACAAAAGCAAAAATAGACTATTGGTACTGCATCAAGCAAAGTAAACCATCAACAAAATGAAAAGGGAACCTAATGAATGAGAGAAGATAATTGCATTCAATGTGTTCAATAAGGGGTTAATATACAAGATACATAAAGAACTTATTCAGCTCAATACCCAAATAACTGAATAATCTAATTTAATAATGGGCAGAGGACCTGAGTAGATGTTTTTCCAAAGATATATGGATGGCCAACAGACACAGGAAAAGATGCTCAACATCACTAATCATCAGGGAAGTGCAAACCAAAACCAAAATGAGATACCACCTTACACCTGTTAAAACAGCTAGTATAAAAAAGACAAGAAATAACTGGTGTTGGCAAGGATGTGGAGAAAAGAGAACTTTCATGCATTGCTGGTGGTAATGTAAATTGGTGTAACCACGGTGGTACACAGTATAGAGGTTCCTCAAAAAATTAACAATAGAGGGCAGCTCGTGTGACTCAGTTAAGCATCTGACTCTTGATTTCGGCTCAGATCATGATCTCAGGGCTGTGAGATTGAGCTCTGCATCAGGCTCTATGCTGGGCATGGAGTGTGCTTAAGATACTCTCCCTCGGGGCACTTGGGTGGCTCAGTTGATTGGGTGTCCAGCTCTTTGATTTCGGCTCAGGTCATGATCTCAGGGTCCTGGAATTGAGTCCTGTGCGTTGAGTCCCGTGTCAGGCTCCCTGCTCAGCGGGAAGCTTGCTTCTCCCTCTGCCTCTGCCCGTACTCGTGTGTGTGCTGTCTCAAATAAAATCTTTAAAAATATATATATAATAAAAAAATAAACTGCAGTTCTCTGAACATGCTCCTCATGGTGGGATAGCTTGCTGAATGTGACTCCAGTGCTTAGAAAAATGAAATTTTGATTCATGCAATTTTTGCCTTATACAATCACTTAAAATGCAGCCCTTGTTTTAACTTAGGCCTCCACTAAAATACTAAGTTAAAAAGAAAAGGCATAAAATTTACTGAAAAGTTTTAAATGTTTATTTTTTTAAAGGTTTTATTTATTTGAGAGCGAGAGAAAATGAGAGAGAGAACATGAGAGGGGGGAGGGTCAGAGGAAGAATCAGACTCCCCGTCGAGCATGGATCATGACCTGAGCCGAAGGCAGTCGCTTAACCAACTGAGCTACCCAGGCACCTAAAAGTTTTAAATGTTTAAATGAATACCTACTATGGGCCAAGTACCAGGATTAAAACAGTGAACACCTGAGACAAAGTTCTCACCTTACCAAAGCTTACAGTTTAGGCGGTAAGATACACAATGAAACAGATGATACTGCGGTAGTTTGACCAGCGTGTGAAAGCAGAGGGTTCAGAGCCCCAGGTGAACAGGCCAGGTTATGGTCCAGAGAGGGAGTAAAGAGATGGTGTAGCAAGCAATGTGGCCCAGAAAGGTAAGAACTTGAGCATGGAAGGTCATGTAAAAAGATTTTAGCTTAAAGGAATGAAAAAGCCAGTGGAGGATTTAAACATGAACTATAATATAATGTGATTAGACATTGGATGGATCACCCTGGGAGCAGTATGAACAAATGAAAGGAAAGCAAGATAGTTAAACAATATTGTTTGGATGTGAACATTGCAATGAACAATATTGTTTATTATAAAACATCTGGAGGGGAAAATGGATTAAATACATTACATCCATATAATCAAATACTAAGCAGCTATTAAGAATGAAATAGAACCATATATATTGGGGCACCTAGCTGGCTTAGTTGGTAGAGCATGCAACTCTTGATCATGATCCTGTTTTCAAGCCCAATGGTGGGCATAGAGCTTACTTAAAAAAAAAAAAAAAAAAAAGAACTGTATGTACTGACATAGAAAAAGAGGCAAAGGTATGACTCAATTTTTGTAAGAAGAAAACAATATATTTGTATGTATATAAAACAGAGTGTGACAGAACGCATATTCCTCTACAATGTTAACCTTCTAGGGCAGTAGCATCTGAGAAGGAGCAAAGGTTTTCCCTTCTCTTATCTAGGACAGAAGTTGTCTACATTTTTCTCTCAGATGCATGTATTCGTTTTATAATTAAAAACCACTAACCATAGGGCGCCTGGGTGGCTCAGTTGGTTAGGCAACTGCCTTCGGCTCGGGTCATGATCCTGGAGTCCCGGGATCGAGTCCCGCATCGGGCTCCCTGCTCGGCGGGGAGTCTGCTTCTCCCTCTGATCCTCCCCGTCTCATGCTCTCTGTCTCCCATTCTCTCTCTCAGATAAATAAATAAAAAATCTTTAAAAACAAAACAAAATAAAACAAAAACCACTAACCATAATAAAAAATAATAGAAGGCTACCGTGGCAGCTGCATGGAAAACATACCGGAACAAAGTAGGATTCAAGTCAGAGAATCCAGGTAGAAGGCTGTTGCACTAAAACCCTGGTGAGGTGTGCCGGGCGAGTCTGTGCCTGAGCCTGCAGCCCACATCTGTGGGCAGACCCCAGTCTCCGGCGGAGCACAGCCCCGAACACCACTTAATGTATCTCCTTGTGCACGGACCACATGCTTTTGGGATCACTTTCTATTTGCTGTCTGCTACTGCCATCCCCTCGAGGACTGCTAACAGCTACTGAACAGAAGGAACACTTGGTTCCACAGCGTATCTGCAGGCTCTCCTTTCCGAGCTCTATGTGAATCCTTTCAGACCTAAGTATCCACCATCTTTTTAGAACCTGCTGAGATTTAATTTATCCTCCCTTTAAAGTTTGTTTTCACTGGTCACAGCCCAAAGTCTCAGCCCACCCCCAGCTCTGATCTTATTTTCTCTGTAATACTGTCACAACACTCTTTGGTATTCCTCATGTCCCAGCCACAAATCCCAAATTCCTGCACTTCTGGGAATTGTTTACATGGTGCCCTCTTAGATTCCCCTGAATGATAAAGCAGCTCCTTTATGCCCTTAATGAATTCCCTAAATGTTCCCTTCACTTCTTTGCATTCACTTCACCTCTTTGGTTAGGTTTATTCCTAGGTATTTTATTGTTTTTGGTGCAATTCCAAATGCGACTGATTCCTTAATTTCTCTTTCTGCTGCTTCATTATTAGTGTATAGAAATGCAGCAGATTTCTGTACATTGATTTTGTATCCTGTGACTTTACTGAATTCGCTTATCACTTCTAGCATTTTTTTTTGGTGGTCTTTCAGGTTTTCTATACAGAGTATCATGTCATCTGCAAATAGTGAGTTTTACTTCTTACTTGCCAATTTCGATGCCTTTTATCTTTTATTTTTTTAAGTAGGCCCTATGCCCAGCATGGGGCTTGAACTCATGACCCTGAGATAAAGTTGCATGCTCTGTTGAATGAGCAAGCCAGGCGCCCCTGGATGCTGCTTATTTTTTTATCTTCTCTGATTGCTGTGGCTAGGACTTCCAGTACTGTGTTAAATAACAGCAGTGACAGGGGACATCCCTGTCTTGTTCCTGACCATAGGGGGAATGCTCTGTTTTCCCCAATGAGAATGGCATTAGCTATGGTTTTTTTTTTTTTTTTTAAGATTTTATTTATTTATTTGACAGAGAGAGACACAGTGAGAGAGGGAACACAAGCAGGGGGAGTGGGAGAGGGAGAAGCAGGCTTCCCACTGAGCAGGGAGCCTGATGCGGGGCTCGATCCCAGGACCCTGGAATCATGACCTGAGCCAAAGGCAGATGCTTAACAACTGAGCCACCCAGGCGCCCCTATGGGTTTTTAATATATGGCCTTTACTATGTTGAGGTTATGTTCCCTCTAAACACTTTGTTGAAGGTTTTTCATCATGAATGGATGCTGTACTTTATCAAATGCTTTGTGCATCTAATGATATGATCATATGGTTCTTATCCTTTCATTAATGTGAAATCACTTTATCACATTTGTTGATTTGGAACTACTGAACCACCCTTGCAACCCAGGAAGAATCCCGTCTTGATTGTGGTGAATGATTTTTTTAAAATATGCTGTCGGTTTCAGCTTGCTAGTATTTTATTGAGAATTTTTGCATCCATGTTCATAATATTGGCCTGTAGTCCGCCCCCCCCCCCTTTTTTTTAGTGGTATCTTTAACTGGTTTTGGTATCAGGGTAATGCTGGCTTCACAGAATGAATCTGGAAGTTTTCCCTCCTTCAGAAAGTACCTCTTAAATTAAAAAACCAAACAGCGCTTTATAGTTCAGATACTCTGAGGACAGCTCAAATAACTCAGATATAAGTAAAGAAACAGGTAATTAAAACCAGCCCACCCACTCCTCCTTTCCTTTGCTTGTGGAAGTATCTTCTTACAGCTAACAATACTTTCACACAGTGCTCCAGACACCTCCAACCCCATCTCAGGAACTTCGTATTATTGACCCTCTCTCCTTACACCCGCATATTTAATCTCTCCATAGTGGATACATTACATTAGGATTTACACATGTTCCAGTTTCTCATTTTCTTTTTTTTTTTTAAGATTTATCCATTCATTTGAGAGAGAGAGAGTCCTAAGCAGACTCCGCGCAAAGTGCTGAGCCTTACCTGGGTTCGATCTCATGACCCCGCACAACTTGAGCTGAAATCAAGAATCGGTCACTCAACCAGCTGAGCCACCCAGGCACCCCTAGTTTCTCATTGTTTTAAAAATCTCTTGCCTTGACCAAATCTCTCTTGCAACTACCCTTTTTCTCGTATTCAAACTTGTCTATATTCAGTCTTTACTTACTTTATGGATTACTAAACTCATCCCAACCTACCATCCATCCTCAACATTATTATTTCTAACCAAGGTCAACAATATTCCTCATGTTGCTCTGTGATACATTCACTTTTTAAGACTTCATTGAATTTGACCTCTAAGTAGTATTTAAAAGAATCAACTTTATCTTCCTTCTTGAGACACTAGTTTGTCTTGGTCTGGCAAAACTCGTCTTTATGGTTCTCCTCTTATCTACTAAGATTCCTTTTTTAAGCCTACCTCTAAATATAGCAGGTCTTCATGATCAGTGGTAGACACTGTCTTTTTCCACCATCCATTTTCCCTATGCAATCTTAGTCACCTTCACAAGACCTACTATAGTCTATTTACTGATGTTGCTAAAGTTGCATCTCTGTCCTTGACACCTCCTCAGGTCCAGAACTGCAGCATACCATCCAGTTCATCTGGATGTTTCACAACTCTATAAAGGTATCATGACTAAAACTGCACCTA
This sequence comes from Leptonychotes weddellii, assembly GCF_054177405.1. NCBI lineage: Eukaryota > Metazoa > Chordata > Mammalia > Carnivora > Phocidae > Leptonychotes > Leptonychotes weddellii. Next base: position 8,038 of record NW_028046633.1, read on the forward strand.
CTACCTCTTTCTTCCATCATAGGTTCCTCTTTCTATGTTTTGTTTCTTAATAAATTAGAGCTAAGCTGGTCAGTATCTGTAAGACCAAGTAGCAAAATCTCAAGGGCTGCTTTCAGCAACTAAAACTGGTAACTTCCCCTCTCTGAAAACTCTCTGGATTTCTAATACTCAAATATTGGGATTTCCCTGCTTCTCTGATCTTTCAGCTTTGGTGACCTTGGATCCATCATTATTTCTAGCCTAAGCACAAAAGTTCTGTCAACATTCTTCTTTCATTCCTCCCTTCTCTATGTTCCTGTCCAATATATGCATCCAACCTAAAATATTTACTCTACATACCTCTTTGGTTTTTCTCTTTTTAAAAAACAAGGTTACTGTGTGGACTGTAAGCATGTGCTTTTTAACATCAATAAGCTTACTTTTCTCACATAAAAATATCCAGATACAAGCAGTACAGTTCTGGTACAGCTATTTAAAGAGGTCTCTGAGGAACCAGGATCTCCTTCTATACCATCCTTAGGCCGTAAATGTCATTCTCATGGTCACAGATGGCTCCTTTAGCTCTAGGAGTGGAAAACTGAAAGGGAAAAGAATGGGGAAGGCAGAAAGGTAAAGTGCAAAAGGCAAGAAGAAAAAACCAGGTAAGTCTGTTTCCAGTGATACTATTTTTGATTAATCAGGAATGAGGATTATGGCTACAGTTGGCTACAAGGAGACTGAGGAGTTTTGTAACTCAACATATTGCTATTGTGAGTTAAAATAGGATTATCAATAGGGAAGGATGAGCTAGATGGCTGACTGCCTACTAACAATACCTGCCACAACAGGCCAGAAAGCAACTCCCAAGAAAATACCAATAAATATCATATGAGCCACCCCAGATACTCTAAACATAATGCAGTTAATTTATTATTTTTTTTAAATTTTATTACGTTATGTTAATCACCATACATTACATCATTAGTTTTTGAAGTAGTGTTCCATGATTGTTTGCGTATAACACCCAGTGCTCCATGCAGAACGTGCCCTCTTTGATACCCATCACCAGGCTAACCCATCCCCCACCCCCCTCCCTTCTAGAACCCTCAGTTTGTTTCTCAGAGTCCATCGTCTCTCATGGTTCATCCCCCCCCCCTCCGATTTCCCCCCCTTCATTTTTCCCTTCTTGCTATCTTTTTTTTTAAATATATAATGTATTATTTGTTTCAGAGGTACAGATCTGTGATTCAACAGTCTTGCACAATTCACAGCGC
>NW_028046634.1:0-427 GCF_054177405.1 Leptonychotes weddellii
CGCCTGGGTGGCTCAGTTGGTTAAGCGACTGCCTTCGGCTCAGGTCATGATCCCAGGGTCCTGGGATCGAGTCCCGCATCGGGCTCCCTGCTCTGCGGGGAGCCTGCTTCTCCCTCTCCCACTCCCCCTGCTTGTGTTCCCTCTCTCGCTGTGTCTCTCTCTGTCAAATAAATAAATAAAATCTTTAAAAAAATAAAAAAAAATAAAAAAATAAATAAATAAATAAATAAATAAATAGTGGCTTAACAGTCATAAAATCTAATTTCTCTAAATAAAATATTAAGCCAAAAATATACAACATGGTAAAATTTCATAGTTTATTTTTCAGAAGCATGCCAATTGAGAGAGCTATTAATAAAATACTTGAAATTAGCTCATTCCTCTTCAGTTTTGCCATTTCCTCTCTACCATATAATATATATTTCTC
>NW_028046635.1:0-427 GCF_054177405.1 Leptonychotes weddellii
GTGAGGACACACTGACGCTTGGCGCCCACTCTCAATGGTTCAAGTTTGAAGTAGGATGGGCCTCAGGATTTTGACACAGTTTCCTCCCGTGATGCTAATGCGGCCCAGTTTTTGAACCATTGCGCTCAGCTGTGGGCTGCTTGAACCCAGAGCCGACACAGAAAGGCCTGCATAGGTTTGCCTGTTGGTACAACTTACCCGGAATGCTTCCTAAAATGCAGATTCCTGGGCCCCACCCCACAATCTCCAGAGGAATGGTTGGGGAACCCCATACTCCACCAGTGATCTTTTTTTTTTTTTTTTAAAGATTTTATTTATTTATTTGAGACAGACAGAATGAGAGACAGAGAGCATGAGAGGGAGGAGGGTCAGAGGGAGAAGCAGACTCCCTGCCGAGCAGGGAGCCCGATGCGGGACTCGATCCCGG
>NW_028046636.1:0-427 GCF_054177405.1 Leptonychotes weddellii
ACCAGAGTTCTGAAGACTCTTTGTTTTCAAAGGATTCTACTCCAAGTCCCAGTATTCCTTTGTTTCAGGGATTTAGGGAGGGAGCTCATTAAACAGAGGGAACACAAGCAGGGGGAGAGGGAGAGGGAGAAGCAGGCCTCCCGCGGAGCAGGGAGCCCAATGCGGGGCTCGATCCCAGGACCCTGGGATCATGACCTGAGCCGAAGGCAGACGCTTAACGACTGAGCCACCCAGGAGCCCCCATGTGACTTCATTCTAAATTGTCTTTAGCAAATGCTTGGTGGGCTTCTGAAGGGCCAGGAGCATATCTATGGAGGGGGGGCTGGTGGGGCCACAGTGGTATGACTAGGTATGGCCATGTGGACAGAGCCAGGTTAAAGCATTTTGTCCAGCACTGACTTTGAGGGTAGAAATACCGAGTTCCAAT
>NW_028046637.1:0-427 GCF_054177405.1 Leptonychotes weddellii
GCCTCTCCCTCTGTCTGCCTCTCCCTCTGCCTGCCTCTCTCCCTGCTTGTGCGCTCTCTCTCTGTCAAATAAATAAATAAAATCTTAAAAAAAAAAAAAAAAAAAGCAGAGTGGATTAAAATATATATCCAACTATATGCTGTCTACAAGAGACTCACTTTAGAGCCAAAGACACAAATAAGTTGAAAACAAAAGGATGGAAAAAGATATCCCACGCAAATAGTAACCACAAGAAAGCAGAAGTGGCTATAGTAATATCACACAAACTAGACTTTAACCAAAAGAACAAAGAAGGATCCATATATTAAAAAAAAAAAATTTCAGTACAGCAAGAAAAACATAACGTTGTTAAATCTTTTTGCATCTAGTAACAGACCATCAAAATATGTGAAGCAGAAATTGGTAAAATTGAAGGGAGAAACACACA
>NW_028046638.1:0-427 GCF_054177405.1 Leptonychotes weddellii
CTCTCCCACTCCCGCTGCTTGTGTTCCCTCTCTGGCTGTCTTTCTCTCTGTCAAATAAATAAAACCTTTAAAAAAAAAAAAGATTTTATTTATTTATTTGACAGAGAGAGACACAGCGAGAGAGGGAACACAAGCAGGGGGAGTGGGAGAGGGAGAAGCGGGCTTCCCGCGGAGCAGGGAGCCCGATGCGGGGCTCGATCCCAGGACTCTGGGAGCCTGACCTGAGCCGAAGGCAGACGCTTAACGACTGAGCCACCCAGGCGCCCTCTTATTCTCCTCTTTAAGAAAAGTATCCATTTAGCCTCGCACACAGCAAGAAGTCCGGATGTAGATGGGCTTGAGGTTCTCTTTCTCTGAGGTTCTCGGGCTCTTCCACTCTCTGAGAATATGGACTGATTTTTTTCAGTCTGTTGTCAGAGAGCATTGC
>NW_028046639.1:0-427 GCF_054177405.1 Leptonychotes weddellii
GCGCCTGGGTGGCTCAGTTGGTTAAGCGACTGCCTTCGGCTCAGGTCATGATCCTGGAGTCCCTGGATCGAGTCCCACATCGGGCTCCCTGCTCGGCGGGGAGTCTGCTTCTCCCTCTGACCCTCCCCCTCTCATGTGCTCTCTCTCTCTCATTCTCTCTGTCTCAAATAAATAAATAAAATCTTTAAAAAAAAAAAATAAAAAGAATATTCACCTCAGAACAACAGACATATGTAATAGTACAAACTAGACCAATTACTACTAAAATCAGGCCCACGAATAATGAGCACACTAGCATCATGATTAATTAACAGTATTCTGGAAGATATGGCCAATACATTAATTCATGAAACTTAAATAATCATTGAGAAAGAGGAAAAATTATAATTACTTGCAGAATATACAAATCACCCAAAATAAATCATGG
>NW_028046640.1:0-427 GCF_054177405.1 Leptonychotes weddellii
TGTGTATGGTGTGAGAAAGTGGTCTAGTTTCATTCTTTTGTATGTGGCTGTCCAGTTTTCCCAGCACCATTTGTTGAAGAGACTGTCTTTTTCCCTTTGGATATTCTTTCCTGCTTTGTTGAAGATTAATTGACAATATAATTGTGGGTTCATTTCTGGGTTTTCTATTCTGTTCCATTGCTCTGTGTGTCTTTTTTTTGTGCCAGAACCATACTGTTTTGATCACCAAAGCTTTGTAATATAGCTTGAAGTCCAGAATTATGATGACTACAGCTTTGCTTTTTTTTTCTTCAAGGTTGCTTTTTTTTTTTTTTTTCCAAGGTTGCTTTGGATATTCAATGTCTATTGTGCTTCAATACAAATTTTAGGACTGTTTGTGCTAGCTCTGTGAAAAATGCTGGTGGTATTTTTTTTTTTTAAGATTTTA
>NW_028046641.1:0-427 GCF_054177405.1 Leptonychotes weddellii
AGAAATTTCGCAAGCATTTTTATGCTTGGTAACAATTTTCATGGGTAACAAGACTTTTAGAGACTATAGTCTAAAGCAATGTTGCCCAGTAGAAATTCCTGCAATGATGGAATATTCTACAGCTGCCCTGTCTAATATGCTGGCCACTAGCCTCACATGCTCACTAGCACATTCGAATTTTGAATAACATTTATTTTAAATAATTAAAACTTGAATTTCAATAGCCATATGTTGCTGTGGCTACTATATTGGACAGTCTTAAGCATTACCTATGCCTTTAATTGGTATGTCACTGGCTATGTGATTGTCCTTTCTGGTTCCCTGTTTTTGTACCTTGCAAGCTTCCTCTTCTCAGTCTTTAAGCCCTAACGATAGATAAAGAACCCCAACATCACTGGTAGGTCTACTATAATTAGTCTACTATAAT
>NW_028046642.1:0-427 GCF_054177405.1 Leptonychotes weddellii
TTTGTGGAACATAAGGAATAACATGGAGGACATTAGGAGAAGGAAGGGAAAAATGAATGGGGGGAAATCGGAGGAGGAGACTCACCATGAGGGACTATGGACTACGAGAAACAAACTGAGGCTTTTAGAGGGGAGGGGGGTGGGAGGATGGGTTAGCCCAGTGATGGGTATTAAGGAGGGCACATACTGCATGGAGCACTGGGTGTTATATGCAAACAATGAATCATAGTACATTACATCAAAAACTAATGATGTAATGTATGGTGACTAACATGACAATAAAAAAAAGGAAAGATAAAGTTAAGTTAAATGATATACTCGTTGAGTATATAGAACATTTCTAAATAAGATAAATTAATTAAACATTAATTACTGAACATAGGTTTACTTGTCTTCAACTTCTTATAACAGAGGAAATATAAATATT
>NW_028046643.1:0-427 GCF_054177405.1 Leptonychotes weddellii
GATGGGGTCATTTCCTTCATATCACTAGAACCTAAAAGACCCCAAATACACATCCCAACCCTTCTCCAAGCTCCTTATCATTGAAATAAAATGAATGGGACTTAGTATCTGGACGTGAGTGGAAATGGAGCAAGAGATGAGGGGGTGATAGAAAAGATGAAGGAAGGGAAAGCAGAGAAAATGAACTCTCTCATTCCCATCCAGGGTGGATGTCAGATGCATACATCACAGACTCAGCTAAAAAAGCAAAAGTTTGCTTTGCACCGTTCTCTGGCCTCCATGTAATGTCAGCGGTTGAACAACAAGAATTTCTTTCTGCTATGGATTATATCTTCCTAACACCCCACCCAACATTAATGTAGTCATTAAAGACTACATTAATAATGGAGCCACTTCCATTATAGAAGCCATAAAATCCCCCAAAGCA
>NW_028046644.1:0-9289 GCF_054177405.1 Leptonychotes weddellii
CTGAGAAGACAGGCTCAGTCCAGCATGGACAATGATGCATTATTAGGAAAAAAAAAAAAAAGAAAAAGAAGGTAGCGGGAGGGGAAGAATGAAGCGGGGGAAATCAGAGGGGTAGACGAACCATGAGAGACGATGGACACTGAAAAACAAACTGAGGGTTCTAGAGGGGAGGGGGGTGGGAGGATGGGTTAGCCTGGTGGTGGGTATTGAGGAGGGCACATTCTGCATGGAGCACTGGGTGTTATGCACAAACAATGAATCATGGAACACTTCATCTAAAACTAATGATGTAATGTATGGGGATTAACATAAGTATAAAAAAAAAAAAGATCTCTGGGAATCACTATTTATTGACAGTTCAGTGATTAAGAGAATGGTCCTCGGGTAGGACAGATCTGAGTTTGAATTCCTACTCCGGCTTTGTCCCTGCAGGACCTGAGGCTAGTCATCTAATCCATTTGACCGTCAACTTCCCCATTTGTAAAATAAGGATAATAATGCCCTACTTGACGGGAACTGGAAGGAGGAGTCTAATGAGATAATGTACACAAAAATATCTGAATCAACGCTATGTGCCATTATGTCCTTATTACATTTTTCTCCCAGGGTTTACACCAAATGCTGCCCCAAAAGCGCCCACCAGCACTCATTTCTCACATGTTTATACACAGATATTCCTGAGAGAAGTTCCCATGAAAAGGGGCTTTTCCTTAATCCCGGTTAATTCTTCAAATGAGACCCCAATGTGTATTTTACCACCAGCCACAGACTAGTTCATTACCAAAATGATTATTTTTCTTCAAACTGCTAGGTTTTATTCCCAGGGTAATCACCCCTAAAAGAGTTTACAGATGGAAAACATAGTGGAGTAAAAATCCAAGCTCTGTTTTGTTCAGAACCAACACCATCTCCTCTGCCTGAGATAAGAAATAAAAGCATTATTAGTGAAAATGTCACTGAGTTAAACAAGCTAAACGTCTGTGGAGAGACGGATTTACTGCACGTTCCCCCCAGAAAGCAGAGCCACCCATGCATTCCCAAAGCCACCTTACTTCACGGAATTCCCCTGGTTTTTAATGGGTTTTGACTTTCACACTCTCAGCCTATTGGTAGCCCAGAAATCATTCTCTTGACTTTATTATCAGCAAGAGTCCAAATACTACCTAGATTAATTCCATTTTCTGAGCCAGAGGATTATTTTGGGAATATCTAGGTCTTAAGAAGAAATAGGTATTGTAAATTGGTCAGCAGGAAGAAGAATAATGGGGGTGGGGTGATCCATTTTAATCTTTTCCTGCAGCTGAATGCTCAATGAAGTTTCTTTTTTGGATGATTAATTCCCTTTCCCCAGTTCTAGATATGTCATTCTGGGGTGGTAAATACATTGAAATACCTTCAATTTATATGAAATGCAAGTTGCCAGAAAGTTCCAAAGATGCTAGTTCAATGATCTAAACTGGTTGGTTGGGATGCCTGAGTGGTTCAGTCAGTTAAGCCTCTGACTCTGATTTAGGCTCAGGTCATGATCTGAGGGTCATGGGTCTGCTTGTCCCTCTCCTCTCTCTCTCTTTCTCTCAAATAAATAAGTAAATAAAATCTTTAAAATAAATAAACTGAACTAAACTGTTTGGTTATTAATACTTTTAGAAGCAAAAGAAATAGATGCCAATAATCAAGATCTTTTAGAACCAGGTATTCCACCTACTCTTACCACACCTGATATCTCCTACCTCCTCATGCTCATGTGCCCCTCAGAAAATTCTAACCCTCTCCACTTCCACACCAACACATTTGTTTTAATCTTTTTTTAAAAAAAATTGTTATTTATTTAAGTAATCTCTACACCCAACATGGGCTCAAACTCATGACCCCAAGATCAAGAGTCTCATGTTCTTCCAACTGAGCCAGTCAGGTACCCCAACATTTGTTTCAATCTTAACCCACCACTCAAAGGGCTTATGGGAACAATGTGGGGACAGTTTATTAGACTGCATTTTATTAGACTGCAAGATACACATAATCCTCACCATATGGGACCATAAAATACAGCAGAGATAGTTCCTATAAGCATGAAAGGGACAGACTGATAACTTTGAAAACAAGGGCAAACCAAAGTCCAAGTGTCTTAGGCTAGCCCCAATCTACCTTGTGAGATATATGTTAGATTCCCACCCTGTATAGAAATCCATTGATTACCAACATGTCATGGGCATTTCCTCCTCTTTGTTACTGTTTTTGCTATTTCCCCTATCTGGAAGACCTTTCCTCTTTTATTTGGCTGAAGGAAGAAAGCATTCATTCATTCACTATATATTAAGCACCTACTTCATGCCAGATACTTAGGATACACCAGTGAACAGACATCTTAAACAGGATGATTAACAGACATTTCTCCAAAGAAGACATACAAATGGCTAACAGACACATGAAAAAATGCTCAACATCACTTGGCATCAGGAAAATACAAATCCAAACCACAATGAGATACCACATCACACCAGTCAGAATGGCTAAAATTAACAAGTCAGGAAATGACAGGTGTTGGCGAGGATGCAGAGAAAGGGGAACCCTCCTACACTGTTGGTGGGAATGCAAGCTGGTGCAGCCACTCTGGAAAACAGGATGTAGGGTCCTCAAAAAGTTAAAAATAGAGCTACCATACGACCCAGCAATTGCACTACCAGGTATTTATCCAAGGGATACAAACATAGTGATTCGAAGGGGCACATGCACCCCAATGTTTATAGCAGCAATGTCCACAATATCCAAAATATGGAAAAAGGCTAGATGTCCATCAAGAGAGGTATGGATAAATAAGATGTGGTATATAGATACAATGGAATATTACTCAGCCATCAAAAAGAATGAAATTTTTGCCATTTGTAAGGATGTGGATGGAACTAGAGGGTATTATGCAGACAGAAATAAGTCAGTCAGATAAAGACAAATACCATATGATTTCACTCATATGTGGAATTTAAGAATCAAAACAGATGAACATAAGGGAAAGGAAAGAAAAATAAAATAAGACGAAAACAGAGAAGGAAGCAAATCATAAGAGGTTCTTAACTCTAGGAAACAAACTGAGGGTTGCTGGAGGGGTGGTGGGTGGGGGAATGGGGTAACTGGGTGATGGGCATTAAGGAGGACACTTGAAGTAATGAGCACTGGGTGTTATAGGCAACTGATGAATCACTAAATTCTACCTCTGAAACTAAAAATACTGTATATGTTAATTAAATTGAATTTAAATAAATTTTTTTTAAAAAGCCAGGATGGTATATTGACGAAGAGTACAGGCTCTAGATCCACACTACCTGGGCTAGACTCCTGGCCTTGCTCTGAATGGACCGTGTGACCCTGCACAAGCTGCTTACCCTTTCTGTGCTTTAGTCTCTCCTCTGTAAAATGGGGATATTAATGGTACGTATCTTCTAGAAATGCTGTGGGTCTTAAATGAATTAACAGCAGCCAAGGGCAGCCATTGGAAGACAGCAAGTAAGCATTCAAATAATTAAGCTACTATCATAATTAACCCCACTTACCCAGGTCCTGCACCTTTCTTTCAAGGCTGGACCAAATTTCTACTCCTCTGTGAAACTTTGGATTGACTGCCCCAGCCCAGAGACTTTTAATCCTCCTTTCTTTCAACAGTTACTCACTGGATGGAAAATAGGATTTATCTTCGATGTCAACATTGACCAATAAATAATAACTGCCTAAACGTCAGGGTTAAAAAGCAAAATGAGGCCAATTCCAGAATCTCCAGGGGTGAAACACTGTATGTAAAGATCAATGAGTGATGTGTGACATAAATTAGGAAAAGGAGCATGTCAGTGTTCAGCTGTGTATCTGTGTAACCGAAATTACTTTCTCGTCTGCTTCCCAAACCTTGTGGCTTTGTTTGGATACATTATTTAACTTCCGAGCCCCAGTTTTCTCATTTGTAAAAATATTTTTTTAAAGACTGAATTATTTGACAGAGAGAGAGTGAGAGAGTGCAAGCACACATTCTCTTGACTTTATTATCAGCAAGAGTCCAAATACTACCTAGATTAATTCCATTTTCTGAGCCAGAGGATTATTTTGGGAATATCTAGGTCTTGAGAAGAAATAGGTATTGTAAATTGGTCAGCAGGACCCGGGAGAGGGGGGGCCTCAATCCCAGGGCCCCGGGATTGTGACCTGAGCCGAAGGCAGACGCTTAACCGACTGAGCCACCCAGGCACCCCTGTAAAAATATTTTTGAGAATAATATCTCTCAGTATTGTTAGGGATATCAAATGAGATGTTGCATACGAAGCACCTAGTAAGAAGCTGGCCCACAGTAAAAACTCATTTAATGTTTGTATTATTATTATCATCATCATCACCTATTATCACCAACCAGAAACACCAAGTGCACACTGTTTACAGAAGGCCTTAGGGTGTGAGAAGTTTCAACGCACTGCCCTGTCTCCCCAGGTAGTAACCCTCTAGTGGGCAGCAGCCCTAGGACCCTCAGGTGCCTGACACTGCGCTGGTGGAGGAGGAGGTCCACAAGGTGCATCCGTGGTGCGGGTGAAGCTGGAGTGGGAATGAATTTTCTCCTACATCTGGCTGAGGAAAGTCAAAGCTAGCAGGTGAATGGATTGCTGAAAAGCCTCTTTCTTGAGCCAACACTGCTGTGTTGATGATACACAGAGAGCAAAATGAAAAAAGACAAAGTATCAGATGGGCTTTTCCTCAAGGGGAAATCCACGGCAATTCCTCTTGGAGAGGGAAGCTGCGCAGGCCGTAATTCAGCGAAGCTAAGGCTTTGCATCCCACCGCTAGGGGCTTTATGCTAAATATGCTGAAATAAAGCAAAGAGGGACGGAGTGACAAAGTAACCCCTGGAGGTGGAAGGCGGGGGAAAGCACTGGAGCTTTCTCAGGATTTTATTTTATTCTGACATTTAGCCGTGCATTGCTGCCACGAGACCATTTGAGGCACCGTAAGAAAGAGAAAAGGATGGAGTTGCCCCAAGGTGCAATACAAGAGAGCAGTCTGGAGCTCCCTTTGCAGCCACATCGAAGACCTAGGAAAGCCTGCAATACACCATCCCCCGGGGAACAGGATAAAGAACACATATGGCCATTTTTTTTCTGAGACAGGCCATTATTTTTTCTCTCTGTAGCTTCAGTAAAGCAGATTTGGGGTTGTCGGGATTGTTGAAGTCTCCAGTATGGGAAGTACTCTCCGTGGTCATTAGTCACGTGGGCCCTGGTTGGATGGGCTTAGAGTCCCTTTCTCACATTTCCAGAGCGAGGACGACAGCACTCTTGCAGCAAGATTTCATTTTAAATTTGCTACTCAGAGTAGCCCCTTTATTTGCACAAGCTGATCACTCATTATCCAGATGAAAAAATCCAAGGCTCAGATGCATTAAGTGACCCAAGATTAGACAATTATGAAGCAGCAAACAGGTGTAAGTTCACTGAATTCAAGGCTAGTGCTGCTTCACGAGGCCAGGGTCGTTTTGCATAGCCCTGATCCAAGGGAGACAACTTCATTCCCCAAAGGTCAGCCGGTTCCTCACACATCTTCTAAGACTAGGGGGAGAGGGAACAAGAACGGGGTGCTTTCCTGAGAACAATTATTTCCCAAAACGATCATAGTATGAGTTTTCAAATTAAGTCTTTACTAAAACTCCAGTACTTTTATTTTTTTATTTTTTATTCTTTTAAATATTTTATTTATTTGACAGAGAGAGACACAGCGAGAGAGGGAACACAAGCAGGGGGAATGGGAGAGGGAGAAGCAGGCTTCCCGCTGAGCAGGGAGCCCGATGCGGGGCTCGATTCTAGGACCCCGGGATCATGACCTGAGCCGAAGACAGACGCTTAACGACTGAGCCACCCAGGCGCTCCTTCTAGTACTTTTATTTTAAAATAAACATTTTAGGGGCGCCTGGCTGGCTCAGTGGGTTGAGCATCTGCCTTCAGCTCAGGTCACGATCCCAGGGTCCTGGGATCGAGTCCCACATCGGGCTCCTTGCTCAGTGGGGAGGCTGCTTCTCCCTCTGCCTGTGGCACGCTCTCTCTGACAAATAAATCTTTAAAAAATAAATAAAATAAATGTTCTATTTTGGAATAATATTAAATTTACTGAAAAGTTGCAAATCTAGCACAGTTCTCATATGCCCTTCACCCAGTTTCACCCAACATTGACATCTTACATAATCATGGTCCATTTGTCAAAACTGAGAAAGTAACATTGGCTCATTACCATTAACTAAACTTCAGACTTTTTCCAGATTTTGCCAGCTTTCCACTAATGTCCTCCTTCTGTTCCAGGAAGCAACCCAGGATACCACATTATATTTAGAATTCCATTACACTGATCACATCCCTGGTGCCTCCTTAAACTTAAGAATTTCAGTATTTTGAAGACAGACCCCATGTCCTTCCTGATGCCTACCTCTGCCCAGCACATCAGAGGTACACAGCATTTGTTGATGAATTAGCCACACAAAAATCGTGTTTTAATCATCATTATGAAAATCTGGACCCTCGGCTTAAAATTCTGGTATATTAAAAAAAAAAAAAGGTAGAAGGGGAGCCTGTTCAAAAAGGAGTGACACTTTCTACTGACACTGCAAAGCTAGTTATTCAAACTCAGACTAAATACAAAATGTAACCCATCATCTCTAAAGAGAAACAGTCCGTTAAACGCTCAAACAGCATCAGCTTTCTCTTCCAACAAATCTGATAATCCTTCCACCATATCCAATGATGCAGCAAATGAGAAATTAAGGAAGAATAATAGGAGTTGTAAGAACTTGGAAGAAATGTAAATAAGATTTTAATCAGTCTATTGCATGGACTGGAGTTGGTAGCACACCGTTAAATATCCTCATCCTGGAGCTGGTATCTATATATAGCTGTTAATTGTGCAAATTCCCCAGTTCCTCAATGCCATGATTCCAAACCAGCTGTTAAGTACAGCTGTTTTTTGTTTTTTTTTTTTTTAAACAAAGGCAGTTTTTTTAAGTGGGAGCAAGGGAGAAATGGAATAAATGATTTAAGCAAGCAAATACAACCAAACTTTCATTCTGTGATGAACCATTTTGAAGTTTAAAAATGTGGAAATAGTTTCCCATGGATATTATACTTCCCACACAAAATACGTAAACGTTGTCCAGGGTAGCTCTAAATGGTTTGGGGTAAATAATGCAATGGGAAATAGAATGTCCCTATTATTATTTTAGTTGCTACAAGCAGTCTTGTAAGAAATAGCTCTCATAATTTTCATGTCAGAAAACATCATGAAAATGCCTAAAGCAACCTGTTTTTCAACTGGAAGTATTTTGTCCTCATCTGATTATCATTCTCTTGAGTACATCACTGTTTGCCTAGCAGTCTATTATAAAAACATGTATATGTAGAGAATGTATACACAGACACACACAGAGTGACACACAGATAGATAGACATAGATAATATAAGGTTTTTGAGGGTAATACTCATTTTGGTAACCCCAAGAGCATCTGGTAAAGTATACTCCATAAAGACTTAAATAAGGAAGCAAGTAAAGCAGATTTTTTTCAGGTTGGTAGGGTGGGGTCACCTCTGCCTTATTCTACCCTTTAAGTATCAGTGAAATCTATGCAACAAAGGAGTTTTGCACCCAGAGCTGTCACACTGTTGGTATTTCCTCCAAAGGGAAAATCTGCAAGTTCACTGGACATGACTCGAAGCCACAAGAATCCCAAAGCCTTGGGTTTTTATCAGTAAAATTGAAATAATACCTCCTTTAAAAGTTGGTAAAAAAAAAAATCAAATGAGTTCATTCATTCATCCATCCACTAAACAACTATTAGTTGAATACCTAATATGTGCCAGATAAGACATAAAGATCGAAAGCGAGGAGAACAGGAATAACCCCATCTCTGCCCTGGTGGGACCGACAGCCTGCAAGACTCCTCTTAAAACATCAAGTAAAGAAGGACATTGAAAAAAAATGAAAAAAAAAATGAAAAAAAAAAAAAAGAAGGACATTGAAGCAGTAGTTCGAGAACTCATGTGAATTGGAATCACCTGCACACTTCATAAAAACATTATTTCTGGGCTCCATCCCCAGAGTCACTGGGTCAGTAGGCCTGGGGAGAAGTAGAAGAACGTGCACTTCTAACACATTCTCGGGTGATGCCAATGCTGCTGGTGGAGAGATCATATGTTTGAGAACCATTGCACTAATAAGCATAAAATTATGATTTTACCAAGTGGTGCAATGGTGAAATATGTGGAATTAACAGAATCTATAACAGGGGGATTTGATCTAATTAAGGAAATTAGAGACAGCTTTCCCAAAGCCAATGAACTGAAATCTGAGTTTGTGGAGGAGAAATTAAGTGAAAAGGGTAAAGAAGAAAATTCTAGGTATTAGGAACAGCATGTGCAAAGCCCCCATGGGGAGAAGAAACAGCTCAAGAATGAGGGACTGGAGGAACACCTGTGTGGCCCGGCATGCAGAGAAGGTGGGGGGGAATGCCGAGGACTGGGGCTGGAGACAGATGTGGGGGCCAACAGATGCAGGGCCTTGTAGGTTCGCAATAGTTACCACTTACTCTACGAGGCTCGGGCAGCCAAGAAAGGCTGGTAAGCAATGAGGTGCACAACTAGATCACTCATTCTCTGAAAAGCTTTTTCTGACTTCCTCTGTCGAATAGATCAGTGTATATAGCCCCTTTCCAGAGTCCGTTGCACCATCAGTGCTGAATTTCTCTTCCATAGATCCCAGCTCTGCCAATTACAGCCTGGGTGGGATACACACTATTCTAAGCATCAGAAAAGACCCCGAAGCTGGGGGCATCACGTTGCCCGATTTCAAGCTATATTACAAAGCAGTGATCACCAAGACAGCATGGTACTGGCACAAAAACAGACATATAGACCAATGGAACAGAATAGAGAGCCCAGATATGGACCCTCAACTCTATGGTCAAATAATCTTTGACAAAGCAGGAAAAAATATTCAATGGGAAAAAGACAGTCTCTTCAATAAATGGTGCTGGGAAAATTGGACAGCCACATGCAGAAGAATGAAACTCCACCATTCTCTAACACCATACACAAAGATAAACTCAAAATGGATGAAAGACCTCAATGTGAGACAGGAATCCATCAAAATCCTAGGGGAGAACATAGGCAGTAGCCTCTTTGACATCGGCCACAGCAACTTCTTTCAAGATACATCTCCAAAGGCTAGTGAAACAAAAGCAAAAATGAACTTTTGGGACTTCAACAAGATAAGAAGCTTCTGCACA
>NW_028046645.1:0-427 GCF_054177405.1 Leptonychotes weddellii
TTAAGAACAATACAACAGAGGAGGGGGGGAAAGATGGTGGAGGAGTAGGGGACTCTATTTCAACTGGTCCCTGGAATTGAGCTGTATATCTACCAGACCACTCTGAGCACCCGCGAAACCAGCCTGAGATGTAAGAAGATCTGGATCTCTACAAACAGAATATCGCAGGCAGTTGGTTTTGAGGTACGAAGCGGGGAACTGTGATTCCGCGGGCAGATAGCGGAGGATAAACGGCAGCGGAGGGTGCCTGGCCATGGGGATCCTACACCGCCAGTGAGTGACAGCCTCACGCGCTGCCAACGGGCACAGACTCGCAGACCGGTAGCGGCAGGGAAAGGACTTTAGGGCAGCCCCCGGGACGGAAACCCGGAGCTGCAGGGTCATGCCTGCGAACTGCAGCCCCCGGGGCCAGAAACCTGAGCGGCCG
>NW_028046646.1:0-427 GCF_054177405.1 Leptonychotes weddellii
TGCCAGGTTGGATTAGAGAACTACTGAGCCAAACCATAAGCCCCGTGAAGGTAGGGATCTCCGACTTTCTGTTTGTCACTGTGTCTCTAGCACACTTCCTGGCTCCGAGTAGTCGATCCTCAAGAAATACCTCTAGAGGGCGCCTGGGTGGCTCAGTTGGTTAAGCGACTGCCTTCGGCTCAGGTCATGATCCTGGAGTCCTGGGATCGAGTCCCGCATCGGGCTCCCTGCTCAGCGGGGAGCCTGCTTCTCCCTCTGACCCTCCCCCCTCTCATGCTCTCTCTATCTCATTCTCTCTCTCTCAAATAAATAAATAAATAAATCTTTAAAAAAAAAAAAAAGAAATACCTCTAGAAATAATCCGTTACTCTTTGGGCAACTTGTCCACTTCAGAAATTTTTAGCTGAAATCCATTTAAATCTCTTTG
>NW_028046647.1:0-427 GCF_054177405.1 Leptonychotes weddellii
CCCACCCTCCTGGGTCTACAAAAGCACCTGACACCATTGACCACGGCTTCCTTCTCAAAACACTTTCTTCCTTTGGCTTCCTTGACACCAGTTTCCTTGCTCCTTGGAGGCCTCACACGCTAGTGTCCGGTGTGGGCATGTCCCAGGACTCAGCCTCTTTTCTCCTGCGTGAACTCTTCCAGTCTGGGGGCTTTCCATACTCTCCACCACTGACGAGTCCCGCCTTTCTAGTGCTACTCCTGACTTCTCCCTGAACACCAAACTGCGTGACCAGGGCTGCCCATCTGACCACCAGGTTTCCAGTTACTCGTTTTTCCTTCCTGAGGTCAACTATCCATTTTTGACTGTTAGATACTCTTCTTTTGACGTTTACCCAAGGAAGATATGCTATGCACATGGTTCTGCTCTTTGCTATTTTTTTTTTTTT
>NW_028046648.1:0-427 GCF_054177405.1 Leptonychotes weddellii
ATATATATATATATATACACACACACCACATCTTCTTTATCCATTCATCTGTTGATGGACATCTTGGAGCACCACACATTCTTATATACCACCACCATGTCTGAGGGAGCTCTCAAGAACTGAAGACCCCCTAAAGTACTCACTAGGGCCAGATGGTACTTCAGTGACCACCCCACCCATGTCCTCCTACCCACTTAGGACTTCTACCCCTTTACCCCACTCCAGCTTCTCTATGGGCTGCTAACTGAATAGTAAGGCAGAAATGGCCTACAGAGCAAACTGGAGAATGAGTCAAGGCTGCTGCCAACTTCTTATGACCTTTGGTCTTAGGAGGTCCTGTTAACATGGCTCGAGAAACAGTAGAAAGTGGACAACTGAGGAGAAAGCATACTAGAGGTTAATAGCTATGGTGAGGCCCAATTTGGCT
>NW_028046649.1:0-427 GCF_054177405.1 Leptonychotes weddellii
AGCGAGGCTTCCCAGGCACGACCCCGTGCCCTCCCGCGACCACAGAGGTCCCACCACAGTTGAGAATCTAAGGGGTGTGTGCACAGACCCCACAGGCCCTGCCCCCTCTGCCACACCGCAGACCTGAACCCTCGGAGGAGCAGCAAGGGAGGGCAGGGGACAGCCCAGCCCAGGGGACACGCGTGGCCTGGGCCCAGGCTCGAAGCTGGCCTCAGCCCCCTGGTCCTGGGAGGCAGCTGGCCTCCCTGCAGCAGCTCTGGTGACCTAGAGGAACCAGGCCTCATGGGGGGCCGGAGGGGGTTGCAGGCACCTGCCGCTGCCAGGGGCCCCCCCAGGGCCAGCTGGTCCTACGGTGGTCTGGGCGGAATAGCCCTTCACAGGCCCACATGCTGGTTACACCTTCCCAAGCCCACCCCCATCCCCGGCC
>NW_028046650.1:0-427 GCF_054177405.1 Leptonychotes weddellii
GGGGGCCTCCATCAGCTGCTTCTGGCAAGTGACAGAGCCGCGGAGCACAAAATCGGAACTTTTAGAAGTCGGCTCCGCTGAGGGACGTCACTCCGGTGGCTAAGCAGGGGGGTGGAACCCTCGTGGGACAGTGTGTTCTCAGGACCCTCGGGGTCACAGGAAGACCAGGGGTGCCTGAGTGCGGCAGAGCTCCCAGGTATCGTAGCGGGGAAGCCGGCTGCAGAGACGGAGCCGAGGCACGGGGTCACAGCTCGGGGTTGCCATAAACCGTGATCTGGCACAGTCGGGCCACTGCTCCTCCAGCAGCGACCCAACAAGCGGCAGATCCAGGGAGACTCCCCTTCCTCCCCAGGGAAGAGCGGCGCGGAAGCGCACCACAGGGATCTGCTGGGTTTGAAGACTCCACACTGGGTTGGGTGCCAGAGAC
>NW_028046651.1:0-427 GCF_054177405.1 Leptonychotes weddellii
GATCTGCTGTTTTCTGGTTCCGAACTTTCTACCACTTGACGATTTGTCAACTTCTCCTACTGCCACTTTCCCCCGTTCAAGCCTGTGACACTTTCATTAGAAATACCTTAGAACATGTAACGGAAGTCACTATCACTCCCCCGACTCTCCCTATGAAAAAGAGCATTTCAGAAAGCATACAGATACTTGCTTAGAAGGTAAATGACAGCATTTACAGTTATTTTTTTTAAATGTAGGTGCCATTTGGAAAAGTCTGAGTTAAAAAATCTCAAGAAGTTGGGGCGCCTGGGTGGCTCAGTTGGTTAGGCGACTGCCTTCGGCTCAGGTCATGATCCTGGAGTCCCGGGATCGAGTCCCGCATCGGGCTCCCTGCTCGGCAGGGAGTCTGCTTCTCCCTCTGACCCTCCCCCCTCTCATGTGCTCTCTC
>NW_028046652.1:0-427 GCF_054177405.1 Leptonychotes weddellii
GAAACAATGTGAAAGACAAAAATTCCCTCTAAAGTTGTTTAGAAAAAAAAGCTTCAGTTTTGGGGGAGATCATATGGCTCTTTTTATTCTTTTCTCTAGAAATTATTGGTCTAAAAATGACCAAAAAGAAAAAGATGAAGAAATGATGTGTTCATATTATATTTCTGCCTATTTATGCCTGGAAAACTTGCCTACTTCCCATATTCTAAATAAATTACTGGACATATTTTTTTTTTTTTTCCTGATTTTAACATTTATTGTTCTTTATTTTATTTATTTATTTATTTATTTTTATTCTTATGTTAATCCCCATACATTACATCATTAGTTCTAGATGAAGTGTTCCATGATTCATTGTTTGTGCACAACACACAGTGCTCCATGCAGAACGTGCCCTCCTCAATACCCACCACCAGGCCAACCCATC
>NW_028046653.1:0-427 GCF_054177405.1 Leptonychotes weddellii
GTGCTTGCCTGGGGCTTCAGGGTAGGGAGGGCAAGGAGCTCAGGCCTGAGCTTCCCGATCCTGGCTCCTCACCGGGCTGACTCAGTAGAGCGAGGGCTGTTAGGAGCGGGAGGGGCCCCAAGTGGAGCGAGCATGAGGGGGCGGCTGCCCCGGAGCCACACAACTGTGCGGGGAAGGACGCAAGCCACAATGCCGCGGCGTCACGCGAGGCTCAGACTGCTACAGACACAGGCGGCCGTATTCCCAGGCACACAGCACGGCTCACCGTCGGACACACACAGCCAGGCTCCTGGTCACAGCTGCCCCCTGCCACCACAGGCACAGATGGCCACCCAGAGCACTTACACAGCCAGGCACACGCGGTCACACCCACGCACTGTCACACCAGACGCACACACGAGCACGTCCAGCCTCCTGCTCCTTGGGC
>NW_028046654.1:0-427 GCF_054177405.1 Leptonychotes weddellii
GTGGCCAGACAGGGTTGCACCCGGAAGTGCCCCGGGAGCCGTGCAGTTCCTGCAAGGTCTAGGGGACCATGGAAGTGAGGGGCTGGGGAAGGCTAGAGGCCCTGACCGTCAGAGGAAGAGGTCAAAGAATAGAGGGAGCAGGGGCAGGAAGGACTGTTGTGCGCATAGTGAAGTCAGCAAGCGTTATGGCAGGAAGGACAGGAGCTGAATTCACCAGGGGTGAGGGGGAGGAGCTGGGCTGGCCATGTCCACCACAAGGGGGGAGCCGGCTGTGGTCTGTGGATCAAGCACAAGAATGTACACACAGGGACACACGGTAGGTGCTTGGTAACTGGGAACTGCTTCCATTAGTGGGTATTTCAGCGCCCCGAATGTGGAACCTGGGATCATAGGACAGAACTTAAAATCAGGATGTGCCAGAACATCT
>NW_028046655.1:0-9289 GCF_054177405.1 Leptonychotes weddellii
GCCCCATGAGGGTTCAAATCACCCTTCCAAGGTCCAGAACACCGACCCTTCCTGTTCACATACCATAAAGTGTTTTTTTAACTTAAATGAAGTGTTAAGCAAACACCCTGTTTTAGACCATCCAAAATCAGAGTGCCAACCCTAATTCCTCCTTAAAGAAATTCGAAACGTTTCTGGTGTCAATAGCAACATTTCTGCTACACAAGGTTGGACTAAATCATAAACTCGCTACTGTAAACATAGATATTAACATATTTAACCTAGATGTTAAGCTAATATCGAGTTGCTTTGAATATAATCAATTTGATGTCACAGCCTCACATTGAGGTCTTCCTCCTTCCATTTCTAGGGTAATGCTACTTCCTTTATTTTATTTTGTTAAGGATTTTATTTATTTATTTGAGAGAGAGAGAAAGAGAGAGCGAGCACAAGCAGGGGGAGCAGAAAGGGAGAAGCAGGCTCCCCGCTGAGCAGGGAGCCCAATGCGGAGCTTGTTCCCAGGCCCCTGAGACCCTGACCTGAGCCGGAAGCAGACGCTTAGCCGACTGAGCCACCCAGGTTCCCCAATGCTACTTCCTTTAAATTCTAACTGAGGTCGTATTTTTGCACTCGTGTGGGCTTCCTTGGAGCAGGAGAACAGAAAAATTAACATCCAATGCCCTGAGCTTTGTAAAGAGCCTCAGAACCAGGGAGACCATCTGACAGGCTGCTAATATATGGGTAGTCCAGAGTGAATCCAAATTATCATTGTAGAAAAAGTGTCTCACAGGGGCAGTGTGGGTTCTAACCATCTTTCAATGATAATTAGAGAATCTATGGCTTCTGTCACCAATGCCTTCTCAGTACTTAGTGATACCTGGTTCTCCAAGTTTGCTTTAATTCACGGGGTCTAAAAAAATGTTGTATTCTTGATTTGTTGCATACATGTATCCTTTGTCTCAATGCAGGAATGACTGGTTGAAAATTGAGTGATTGATTTCAAGTAAATTGAGATCTCGGACTTAATCTTTGACCAAGCTGAAAGCTCAGTGAGGTGGGGGATGCTGTGTCTCCTAAAATATAATGTGATGCCCGACATGTACTAGATATTTAAAAAGTGTATGTTAAAATCACATCGTTTCTTCAGGCAGGTTATAAAGCGTGTGGCTTAAGAGTCAAATTTGACTCTCAAATTTGAAATTCAGGCTATTTGGGGATTTCACTTCACTCTGTCTTTGTATTACACTCCTTCCCAAGAAAGTAGAGAAAAATAAAACTGACAATCAAGGTTTGTATCTTCACTAGGACTACGATAAAGTGTATTAATCAATCCCTTATCTTCTGAGTGATTTTAAATATAAGCAAGGAGGAAGAAACTAGAAATAATGAGATGTAAGCTGTGAGTATAAGTGGTTTTCTAGACGACTGGGTAGATAGGGACAAGCAATAACTATAAATCAACTTGGCAATTACAAGTGATTCCAAGCTGGGGAGCAGAGCATCACTGAATCTGTTTCAGGGAGACTTACATCTTTTATTTTCTGTTCTATAAGTGAAGGATGGTTTTGCTGATGTAAGGCTTGTTCAGGGAAGAAATCTTACATATTTGCCTTCATCATCAGAGTCTCTATCATACACTTTTCCTGGGGAATAGTAAACCATACATATAAAATCTGGCCCTGCATTTCACAGATAGTGGGAAGTTTCCTGACACTCACAGCTCTGTAATCTTACTTACTGTAAACATTCTCCAGGAGCATTGCACACATGAACTATTTCTGGAGGTCCCTGAATGTCTCCGTAATATATGCCTGGCCCTTCTCTGATCCATTTCTGCACACTGATGTAAAAACTCATCTTCTACAACCATTTCACAAAGGTAGATTCTGCTTTAAAAACACACACAAAATTTACTCATCCTCTACTGCCTACAGAATAAAGTTAATCTGCTTAGCTTTGTACTCATGGCTTCACACAGATTCGGAGTCACACAGATCTTAGTTCCAGTTCTGACTCTGCATTGCCTACATACCCTCTAAGTGCAGTCATCACCGCCCCCCACTCCCGTTCCCAGTCTCAGGGTCCTCATTACTTATGGCTCAGCACCTGACACAGAATTAACTCTAAAAAACTATAACCATTTCTGTTTTATTTTTTCAAATGCCTATCATTATTCTGCAAGCTCACCCAAACACTCTTACTTACACTATCATTTACTGTAACCCTGTAAGATCACTATTTAGTTTTCTCAGCACCTGACACATAATTAACTCTAAAAAACTATAACCATTTCTGTTTTTCTTTTTTAAATGCATATCATTAGTCTGCAGTCTCACCCAAACACTCTTATACTATCATTTACTGTAACCCTATATGATCACTAGTTTTCTCACCGATTTATTGTCCGTTTTACTTTAAGTCTCTATTTCATTCAGATTGTTACCTCCTGATCATACGTAAATACGAGTATTTCTGCATGAGCAAAGATGTGATGATATGTGGTAACATTCACCTAATTTAACTATGTTGAGACAAAAAAAGAAAGTGGCTATTAATCATGGAACAAATATGAGCAAGAGCAGGCGGAACAGATCTCAGAGATGACTGACACCAGGGACATGAAGATCACGGGGGTGCTCTCTGGCTCCTGAGTCTGCCTCATTAACACGACCAATTCCATGACTCTGGAATAGGGACAGCCACAGGCAGCTCCAAGGTTCTCACCTCACCTTTGCCACATGGGAGGAAAGCGTTCTTCTTTTTAGCTTATTCAAGATGTCACAGAGAAAAGCTCCGACTGATTCCCATGCACCCAATCCTAAACTCTTGACTTTATTCTACAGAATAGGCCACGATGAAGGTCTCAACATGACTCAGGCATCCTGACTCCATGTGGCAGGAAAAAGAGAGGTTATCTAAGGAAGTGGCTGTTGTCTCAGGAGCTACAAATTACAGTGAGGAGAGGGAGTGAACAAATTCTACAAAAGAGTGCCCTCTTTCAAAATAAGGGTTGGGTACGTAGGGGAGGAGAAAGTACAACTCGTGGATTATCCATGAGTCAATTATAAATGTAACCACAACTATCCATTGGAGCAGACTGGCAATGTTTTATTTTGGTAGGGTGCATAGGTAACTCCAGAGAGCCTTATTTGAATGAGCTCATGTCATTCTCATTCTAGAATTAAGTCGACATTTGGATTTTGGGTTATTTTTTAATCCCACGGGGTTCAAGTTTGGGTTCTAGACTAAGTTGTTTAATTTCTATTTCAGCAATAAGAAATATCTAGGAATATTAAGATTTCCTATAGCATCTACTGCCTACATACTAGATTATATTCATGGATATGCTTTACATGGTTATGCTTTACCTTAGGCATTTAGTCATCAAGATATATTCTGTCAATCTATTATATAAATAATGACTGAATTTCTGCTCCTCAGATCAGCTCAGTATCTGTTGCCACTCATTTTCAATCAACTATCCAACGTAAACAGTTTGAAATTATGATTTTCTTAGGGATCCTCAAATAACTGACATTTATTATTAATCACTCAGAAAAAAAGTGTGATTAAAAAAGAGTGCTGCTTAACACATTTAAGAAGAAATGGGACTTGAATTATCAATGTGTTAATGTCACTAATCATGATTAGAAGTGATCATATTAGCATGTATGTGTGTCAGCCAAAATCAGAATAATCCAGGTGGAAAAGGGCAAAGAGTCCCTATGGGGCCAGGGCCAACCTTAGAAGAGAATGGACAAACTGAAGAAAGCTTTGGTAGACAGCCTCTAAAATGAACCCCCCCACACACCAGTGCCCCACTGTCTCATTCTATACTTCCAGTATCGATGCCTATATATAATCTCTTCCCCTTGAATGTGGGCTAGATTTACTGATTTACTTCTAACTAATAGAACTTGGTAGAAAAGGTATGACGCCACTTCTTAAGTTATAAAAAGACTATGACTTCCATCTTGGGTGATTTCATTTCTTTCTCCCTCTCTTTTTCCTTCTTCCCCTGTTCATTCTTCCCCTTCCTCCCCCACTCCTCTTCACAAGTTTTCATGCCATGAGGATTCTCATCTAGCCTACAGTGGGACTCAGGTCCTGGTTACAACCATGTAGGCTTACAAACAGATTGCCCTTGCTCAGCCAAACCCTCTGCTGTGGTCACAAACCCTGCCAACAGCCTGACTGCAACTTCATGAAAGCTTGAGCCAGAGGCTCCCAGCTAAGTCACATCAAGATTCTTGAACCACAAAAACTGTGACATAGAAAATATTTGTTGTTTTAGGCTGATAAGTTTGGGGATAATTTGTTATGCAGCAGTAGATAACCCATATAACAACAGCAGTGCAAATTCTGATTGCTTACTGTGCATTGTACTACAGCCTCCAAGAGAGAAAAAACCACGACAATAACAAAAGTTTATGAATTAAAGCCAGGCTAGGAATCTCCCTCTTGGAACCATCCCCTCTATCATATCTTTTCCCACTGAGAGCCAACCTTGCTGCTCAGACAAGAATAAAGCCATTAGCTCGGGGCTATGACTTAACATATGACCTTAGCTTCTTGGTCTCTATTTTGGAGACAAATTGGTAAAAGTACAAAATTTTCAAAAACATTTTTCATGCCAGCACTGATGAGTACCATGCAAGTGAAAGAAATAAGTGAAATAAAATAGTACATCCATTATTCTTTCAGTCCTGGAACGAATGTATTTGCTTTTGTTTTCGACATAATTATAATCACATTCCCCATCTAACTTTGTGTTCGGCTGCATATGTATTACCATTATAGTCTTCAGCTTTCCATGTTAATATACAAACTTTTTGATAATTTTTAAAGAGAGCAACACAGGGTGCCTCAGTGGCTCAGTCGGTTAAGCATCTGCCTTTGGCTCAGATCATGATCCCAGAGTCCCGGGACTGGACAAGTCCCGCATAGAGCTCCCTGCTCAGTGGTGAGTCTGCTTCTCCCTCTGACCTTCCCTCTGCCCTTCACCCTGCTTTGTGCTCTCTCTCGCTCACTCTTTCTCTCTCTCTCAAATAAATAAAATTTTAAAAAGAGACAGCAACACAATGGATTGATGTTAGTCACAGTTTTCATAATAATTTCTAAGTTTAGACATAATAAAAAATTAAGATAGTTCAAACTTCTTAGTATGGAAATTAATATTTATAAACCTTCTAATTCCTTTTAAAAGATTTTTTCTATTTCTTCCTTATTTTTGATTAACAAAGTGAAATTCTGGATCAAAAGATACAAATCATCTTTTAGTAACATTTATCATGTTTTTTAGAGGTAAAATAACCCATCTTCCTCTCAACTGTAATTCCTATTTTCTTCATAATCAACTGAGGTGATTCAATGTAACTTAAAAGATCATGATTTTCCAAAGATCCCTAGAGGACCATTTAAAAAATTGTTAAAGGTCTTAGAACCATTTTAGAGACATAGTATTGCAGATAAGGAGTGTTATCACAATGTGTGGGTTCTTCTTACAAGTCTGTCACTTTATTATTTCTAGTTCATTGACAGCTCTTCAAAAACTATTCTCTGGAGTTGTAGCTAAAATCCCACTTTGGCTATTTTCAAACATATCAGTGAACTAATAAATCCAGGAAGTTCCATTTATTAAGACACAGCAAAAAGACTTCCCCATAATTTCAGGAAAAAAAGGTACTCAGGAGACCTTATTCTATCAAAATATTTCCACCTAGGACTTCCACGCTTCCCTTAATTTCTCCCAGGTTATATGTTAGGTTTACTGGGGTATCATTGACTTATAATAAAATTTGTCCTTTCTTTAGTATACAGCTCAATGAGACCTGACAATTATATAGTCCTATTTCTGCTTCTGAAAGGAAAATTTAGAATATTTCCACCACTCCAAAAAGTTTCCTTTTCACAGTTATAAATTCCCTTATACGTTCCTTTATAACCATCCTTTGTAGATAAGTTCCCCTCCTCTCACACAGCCCCTGGCAACCAGTGATCTGATTTCTTCCAGAATGTTGAATAAATAGAATCATGTTGCTTTTGTATCTAGTTTCTTTCACTCAGCTTTGTGCTTTTGAGATTCAAATATTTGGTTGAATGTATCAGGAGTTTCCTCCTTTTGATTGCTGAGGATTATTCTACTATATGGATATAACATAATTTTTATATCCATTTACCACCCAGTTGACATTTTGGCCTTTTCTAATTTGTGGATGTTGTGAATAAAATTGCCATAAATGTTCAAGTGTTTGTCTGTGGGTAAGCATACTTTTCTTTTCTTTCTTTCCTTCTTTCTTTCTTTCTTTTTTTTTTTTTTTTAGGAGATTCCATGCCCAACATGGGGCTTGAACCCATAACCCTGAGATGCAGAGTCATCTGCTGTATGAACTAAGCCAGCCAGGCACCCCTGGGTAGGCATAGTTTTTCATTTCTCTTGGGTATATTTAGGTGTGAGAATGTTAAATCTTGTGGAAAGCATTGTTTACATTTATAAGAAGTGGTAAAAAATTCTCCTCCATTATCTCTTTAAACATTTATTCTACCTGGTTCTCCTTCTCTTCTCCCTCTAGGACTCCAATTATTCTTGTGTTAGACTGTTTTATACCACCAAGTATTAATTACTCCATTCTATGTTGTATTTCCACTCTGGTCATTTTCCTTCCTTTCCATTGGATCATTTTAATTGGCTGGCCATCAAAGTCAGTACTTCTTTATCCTTTTGTGCTCAGTCAGCCCATAACGTCATTGAAAAAATTATTCATCTATCTCTCTCTAACTTACAACATTTCTATTTGATTTTTAGAACTTTCATTTTTGTGCTGAAATTGTCCATTTGTTCTTGCA
Source organism: Leptonychotes weddellii (assembly GCF_054177405.1). Classification (NCBI taxonomy): domain Eukaryota; kingdom Metazoa; phylum Chordata; class Mammalia; order Carnivora; family Phocidae; genus Leptonychotes; species Leptonychotes weddellii. The sequence goes on from NW_028046655.1 coordinate 6,826, forward strand.
TGTTTTCTAGCTTTCCCACTATTTCAGATTATTTACTAACTTTTTGAATAATTCCAAGCAAGGGGTTTTCTTCAGGTCTGCTTCTAACTTCTTTGTCATTTAATAGTGGGTCTCAATTTTTTTTTTTAAATTTAAACTCTGTCCATTGCATGTGGAAGGACAGTAGACACTTAAGTCAATAGCAATGAAACCTAGAAATGAGTATCCCTCTTCCATCAGGGTGTTCAAGTATGTATGGGGATTAGGTCAGTAAGTCAACTGGTCAGTAGCTAAACTGAGTTTGTATTTTTGGTTGCTAGATTTACTTTCAGTGCATCAAACTTCAGCAGTGACCTATTGTTACTTCATTTAGTTTGGTTCCTGGAGTGCCCCTATGACTGACTGACTCGGAGTTCTTACTGTACCCTCAGCTTCTAGGGGGTGCTTCATACCTGACCCCTTGGTATAAAAATATTTCCTACTCCTCCCCCAGCAGCTTAAAGCTGGATGGGTCTGGGAAGAGAATAGGATTCTTTGCCTGTCTGACACCAAGAAGGCTCTCATTCACATCTTCTGCTCTACCCCCAGTCTTTCTTATGAACTTATATATAGGCCTACAGAAAAGAATTGGTCCCTGTCCCCCCACCAGCTTGAATCTGAGGCTTTCAGGGATTAAATTTGTCATCACTAAGTCTGTAAGAACCCTTAATGTTTAGTTGTTTTCCCCCTTCCTATTTTCATGGAGCCCTAACCTTCTATATCTAAGTTTCATGTATCTTGTCTCTCCAAAGAAGGTCTCATCCTCTTTGAAATTCAGTTCTTCTGGTTACCTTATGACCTCCATTCTCTGATGGTCTCAAAGAGAGTTATGATGTTTTAGATTATATGGATTTTTCTTTATGTTAGAGTGGAACTAACAACACAGAAGCAAAATGTCTCCTCAAATGATTTTGTTGACACATCAATGCAGCTAAAAATACAGCTCTGGACTTTCACTCCATTTTGAGGGTACAACAATAAGATAGTATAGTGCAAAGTAAGTGCACTCATTTTATTTTCATCTCTTCTAGTTCCCATTTCATCTCAGACACATTTATTTTCTTTTTGTGATGTCAAGCCCAGAATACTCCAAGTCAAAATAATTTTTTAGGAAGGAAAAGGAAAACTTCAATGTTTGGGAAGATGTTTTAAAATTCTCCTTGGAAACGATTTGATATTATTTTCCAAGTCAGACCAAATGATTTTTTGACTTGTAAACTATGCATATTTTCCTTGTGCCCCATCAAGCCTGGGATGTTGATAAATAATCATAGAAAAATTTTGCCAAAACATATGAAAGGAGACTTCTCATTGTCTTAAAAATTTCCCAGCCACAGTGGAAAGATAAATGCAGTTTTAACTCAGTCTCTCACCAATCTTAAATACTATATAAGTCAAAAAATCTCCCTTTATAACCTCTGGCATATGTTTGAAGTAATATAACAACACACACCACAAACACACACACACACACACACACACACACACTCTTCCATTAGGTTTTTTTTCTCCTAATATCCAGCCGTCAGTCATAAAATTCCAGAACTTCCTTTCCTTAGTTCACCCAGAGGTAACCAGACCCCAAAACCTTTGACAAATCCTTATTAATAACTGATACTCCAATTTATCTATTTAAAATAAAATGACTAAAAGTCCTTAGCTCTGTGCTTGGTATACAGGATGTTCACAATATTGACTCTTACTTGTCATTATTAAAATTATTTTTTGTTGTCATTACTCTTCTAACAAGAGACAGACTGAAACCATACAATCATCAGGTTTTGATGAGGCTGGCTGACTCCGCAGCTTATTCTCCGTCTTCCACAGTCTACAGTTACTGGTGGGAGGTGGCTGCCCACAGTCATTACATTGTGTGTATGTGTTATGTGTGTGTGTATGTGTTATCATGTGCCTAATTCTCACCAATATGAGTAAAAGTAATGTGTATTTCTCTTGGGCCAAGGCTTTTTAAAAGGCAGGTATCTGTGCATGCTTTCTTTCCCTGTTAACATCTGGATTAAGATGCCGTGTTTGGCACACTAGGCATGCAAAGTTGCAAGATGGAAGAATCTTATCCCTGGCATTGTTGCATTGAAGGCTACCCCCCCTGAGTGTTGTGAGCAACACAGAAATTTATGTATTTAGGGATGTATATGTTATCACAGCTAATGTTATCTCGGCCAATACAATGTCAGTGGACTAAACCAACACTATTCAAAGAATGATAGGGCAAAGTCTACAAAATGTTACTGGTCCATGACAATGCAAGCATGGAAATTGACAGTAAGAATTTAGGAGATCTATAACAACTGGACAATGTACTTTTTATGTCTACTGAATATTTTTTTTTTAATTAGGCTTATAGCTGTGAATTGTGTAAGACTGTTGAATTACAGACCTGTACCTCTGAAACAAATAATACATTATATATTTAAAAAAAAAAAAA
>NW_028046656.1:0-427 GCF_054177405.1 Leptonychotes weddellii
TTGAACAGCAAACCGTCCTGGACAAATGACGCAGGGAGGACAATCCATGGGGTGGGCAAGAAGGAGCAGCTGCCTCAGCACAGACAAAAGGGTGCGCCTGTCATTTTGTGCGCGTGGGCACTGCCACAGGGAGGCCACCCCTTCTCCGGGCTCAGGGAAGGAAGACCCTACACGGCGCATTTCACCCCTCCAGACGAAAGGCAGAGAGCGGTACCCCACGGGCTCTCCATGTAGGGAGAACTCAATCCAAGGGCACAAACACACCACTTCCAGAATCACACGACAGTGAAATCCAATTTTTTTTTAATTTTTTATTGTTATGTTAATCACCATACATTACATCATTAGTTTTAGATGTAGTGTTCCATGATTCATTGTGCATAACACCCAGTGCTCCATGCCGAACGTGCCCTCCTCAATACCCACC
>NW_028046657.1:0-427 GCF_054177405.1 Leptonychotes weddellii
CCTCGGATTCACTTCTCCGCACGTCCTACCTTCCAGAAAGTGGTCGCTTTTCTGATGAGAGAGTTGTTGCTCTTCTTTTCTTCAATCTCCTGTTGAGTTTGTAGGTGTTCAGAATGGTTTGATCCCTATCCAGCTGAATTCCTGAGAGGAGACGAAATCCAGGTCTCCTACTCCTCCGCCATCTTGCTCCGCCCCCCCAGTCTGTTTTTTTTTAGTAGGCTCCACGGCCAGTGTGGAGCCCAATTCGGGGCTTGAACTCACAACCTTGAGATCAAGACCTGAGCTGAGATCAAGAGTCGGACGCTTAACCAACTGAGCTAGAGCACCCCTCCAGTTTTGACTTCTAATTTCCCCTTACCATGGATCTATTTAGAATTCAAAAATGACCATATCACTTCTCTCTCTTAAACCTTTCAATGGGACTTCC
>NW_028046658.1:0-427 GCF_054177405.1 Leptonychotes weddellii
AAGCAGCGTGAAGATCTCACTGTGGCCCATTGCTCCTTTCCCCTGTGCTTTGTGCTGGGCCACATGCTGGCTTCCCACATTATCATTCTGACCATCACTGTCCCCGTCATCACCACCATCACTGTCATCACCACCATCCTCCCCGTCATCACCACCATCACCATCCCCCTCCTCCTCACCATCATCACTATCATCACCATCCTCCTCCCCATCATCACCACCATCCTCCCCATCAACACCACCATCACCATCCTCCTCACCATCATCACCACCATCACCATCCCCCTCCTCCTCACCATCATCACTATCATCACCACCATCCTCCCCGTCATCGCCACCATCCTCCCCATCATCGCCACCATCCTCCCCATCATCACTATCATCACCATCCTCCTCCCCATCATCACCACCATCCTCCCCATCAACA
>NW_028046659.1:0-427 GCF_054177405.1 Leptonychotes weddellii
GGCCCCTCCCCCAGAAGACCAGCACACACAACTCGCTGGCCCCAAGTTTACCGGTCGCAGAGGGCTGCAGACCTTCAGCTCCGGGGGAAAGAGGATCGACCTTCCATTTTACTTTTATTCATTATTTCCTTTATTACAATTTTTTTCATTTATTACAGTTTCCAAATCCTTTAAAAAATATTTTATTGTTAATTAATTTTAATTTTTATGTAAATACTTTTTGTAAAAAAATGTTTTTTTTTACTTTTATCTTATTTTATTTATTTTGGGACCTAGATTCTTTTAACAAGCTGACCAAAACATACTCAGGGTCTAGTTTTTCTTGTTTTTGTTTTGTTTTTCTTGTTAATTTTCTTTTTCTTTTCTTCTTTTTTTTGTTTTGTTTTATGTTTTGTTGTTGTTTTTTCTCTTTATTCATTTCTTTTCT
>NW_028046660.1:0-427 GCF_054177405.1 Leptonychotes weddellii
CCCACCCTCCTGGGTCTACAAAAGCACCTGACACCATTGACCACGGCTTCCTTCTCAAAACACTTTCTTCCTTTGGCTTCCTTGACACCAGTTTCCTTGCTCCTTGGAGGCCTCACACGCTAGTGTCCGGTGTGGGCATGTCCCAGGACTCAGCCTCTTTTCTCCTGCGTGAACTCTTCCAGTCTGGGGGCTTTCCATAGTCTCCACCACTGACGAGTCCCGCCTTTCTAGTGCTACTCCTGACTTCTCCCTGAACACCAAACTGCATGACCAGGGTTGCCCATCTGACCACCAGGTTTCCAGTTACTCGTTTTTCCTTCCTGAGGTCAACTATCCATTTTTGACTGTTAGATACTCTTCTTTTGACGTTTACCCAAGGAAGATATGCTATGCACATGGTTCTGCTCTTTGCTATTTTTTTTTTTTT
>NW_028046661.1:0-427 GCF_054177405.1 Leptonychotes weddellii
GGCGGTTCAAGTTAAAATGAGGGAATAAGGTTGGGGCCTCATGCAGTAAGACTGGTGTCCTTATAAGAAGCGGAGATTAAGACACATGCAGGTACAGAGGCAAGATGAAGTGAAGGCACGGGAGGAAGGCAGCCATCTACAAACCAAGGAAAGTGGCCTCAGAAGAAGCGAACCCTGCTGACACCTTGATCCCGGACTTCTAGCCTCCAGAATCATGGGCAAATGCCTGTTGTTTAAGCCCCCTGGTCTGTGGTAATTTGTTATGGCAGTCCTAGCCATCTACTATATCTCTAAAGAGGACATCCTAATTTAAATAAACAACTTGAGATAGAATAGCAACATACTACAGTCTGCTAGCTGGGTGATTATTGCTTGATTTCATCTATACCTGAATCTCAGACATAGCCAGAAAATATGCAAAATGTTT
>NW_028046662.1:0-427 GCF_054177405.1 Leptonychotes weddellii
ACCTTGAAAACATCATGCTAAGTGCAAGAAGCCAGACACACAAAACCATATACAGTATGATTCCATTTACACGACAGACCCAGAATAGCCAAAACCATAGACCTGGAAAGTAGATTCGTGGTTTCCAGGAACCGGAAGAGGGGGAGAATGGGAGTGACTCTTGATGGTCATGGGGTTTCATTTTGAGATGATGAAAGTGTTCTAAAATTAGATAGTTTTGGTAATATTTGCGCAAGTCTGTGAATATACTAAAAACCACTCCTGTTATGTGCTTTTTAGAGAGAATTTTATGGGATGTAAATTACATCACAGTAAAAATAGTCATGTGATGTCTCGGTTGGGGATTCCTTCTGCCTGATTCCCAAACTTTGGTGGGCATTAGAAGCACCTAGGGAGTTTGTTAAAAAATACCACAGACCTGGGGGGG
>NW_028046663.1:0-427 GCF_054177405.1 Leptonychotes weddellii
GTTCCATGACCGAGCAAGCCAGAGGCTGTCCCGGGGAACTGAAGACAGGAGCCCAGGTTTGGGAATGGCATGCTGTCCTAGTTTGGGGCAAGCTTAGCAGTTAGTTCCGTGTCGCTGTGAGTTTGAGCCTCCCCAGGCGTAACACAGGTAGCAGAGCCCGGGATGTGTCTGAGCATGGCCTCTTACCAGAAGGTGGGGCCGAGGAGTTTTGGTAGCCCCTCTTCCCACTCTTTTTTTTTTTTTTTAAAGATTTTATTTATTTATTTGAGAGAGAGAGAATGAGAGAGAGCACATGAGAGGGGGGAGGGTCAGAGGGAGAAGCAGACTCCCTGCCGAGCAGGGAGCCCGATGCGGGACTCGATCCAGGGACTCCAGGATCATGACCTGAGCCGAAGGCAGTCGCTTAACCAACTGAGCCACCCAGGCG
>NW_028046664.1:0-427 GCF_054177405.1 Leptonychotes weddellii
AAATAAATAAAAATAATTTAAAAAAATAATAAAATGTCTGCATCCCAGGGCGCCTGGGTGGCTCAGTCATTAAGCGTCTACCTTCAGCTCAGGTCATGATCCCAGGGTCCTGGGATCGAGCCCCGCATCGGGCTCCCTGCTCAGTGGGAAGCTTGCTTCTCCCTCTCACGCTCCCCCTGCTTGTGTTCCCTCTCTCGCTGTCTCTCTCTCTGTCAAATTAATAAATAAAATCTTTAAAAAAATTTTTTTAATTTAAAAAATGTCTGCATCCCTAATTCAACTGTGAGCGTCTCAAGGGTGGAGCCATGCCTACCTAGTCCCCTTCAGTCTCCTACCTAGTCCCCAGCATAGTACTTGGAACATAATGAATGAATAAGGCCTCCCAAATGCCTGACAGTTTTGTTCCTTGTCTCATATCCCTCTACTC
>NW_028046665.1:0-427 GCF_054177405.1 Leptonychotes weddellii
CCATTCTCTCTCAGATAAATAAATAAAAAAAAAATCTTTAAAAAAAAATGCAAATAAACAAATAAGCGAAGAAAAAAAAAGGAAAAGAGGGAGAGAGACAAACCAAGAAACAGACTCTTTTTTTTTTTTAAAGATTTTATTTATTTGAGAGAGAGAGTGAGAGACAGCACAAGAGGGAAGAGGGTCAGAGGGAGAAGCAGACCCCCTCCTGAGCAGGGAGCCTGATGCGGGACTCGATCCCGGGACTCCAGGATCATGACCTGAGCCGAAGGCAGTCGCTTAACCAACTGAGCCACCCAGGCGCCAAAGAAACAGACTCTTAACTATAGAGAACAAACCGATGGTTACCAGGCGGGTGGGGGGTGGGGGTGGGGATAGGTGAAAGAGGTGATGGGGATTAAGGAGTGTGCTTGTCGGGATGAGCACA
>NW_028046666.1:0-9288 GCF_054177405.1 Leptonychotes weddellii
CAGACATTGCTGCTATGAACATTGGGGTGCATATGGCCCTTCTTTTCACTACATCTGTGTCTTGAAATCAGTTGCTTTCTTATACACTAACAATGCAACTGTAGAAAGAGAAATTAGAGAAACGATTCCATTTACAATAGCACCAAAAACCATAAGATACCTCGGAATAAACCTAAGCAAAGAGGTAAAGGATCTATACTCTAGGAACTACAGAACACTCATGAAGGAAATTGAAGAAGACACAAAAAGATGGAAAAACATTCCATGCTCATGGATTGAAGAATAAACATTGTTAAAATGTCTATGCTACCCAGAGCGATCTATACCTTCAATGCCATCCCAATCAAAATTCCAATGACATTTTTCAAAGTGTTGGAACAAACAATCCTAAAATCTGTATGAAATCAGAAAAGACCCCAAATCGCCAAGGAAATGTTGAAAAAGAAAAACAAAACTGGGGGCATCACGTTGCCCGATTTCAAGCTATATTACAAAGCAGTGATCACCAAGACAGCATGGTAATGGCTTAAAAGATAAACTAAACAAACCTTCAGCTAGATTCTCCCAAGAAAAAGTAGAGGACTCAAATAAAATCATAAATGAAAGAGGAGATGTTACAACTGATACTACAGAAATACAAAAGTTGATAAGATTCTGCTATGAACAGTTATATGCCAACAAATTGGAAAACTTAGAAGACATAAATTCCTAGAAAATAAAACTATTAAGACTAAACTATGAAAAACTACAAAATCTGAACACACTAAAAAGTTTTATGTGTGCATAGAAACCAACTTAGAGAGTCAAGGATCAGCAAACTGAAAGACAGGGCAGTGGAACACATTTATGGTCAATTAATTTTCAACAAAGGAACCAACACTATGCAATGGAAAAAGGATAGTATCTTTAATAAATGGTGTTGGGAAAACTGGACAGCCATGTGCAAAAAAATGAAACTGGACCACTATCTTACACCATACACAGAAATGAACCCAAATGGATTAAAGACTTGAATATAAGGCCTGAAACCATAAAACTCCTAGAAGAAAACAAAGGGTAAGCTCTTTTAAATTATCAGTCTTGGCAATGATTTTTTTTTAGACTAAAAGCAAAGGCAACAAAAGCAAAAATAAACAAGTGTGACTATATCAAACTAAAATGCTTCTGTAGAGCGAAGGGAACCATCAACAGAATGAAAAGGCAACCTAAAGAATGAAAGAATATATTTTTAAATCATATATCTGATAGGGGCTTAACATCCAAAATATTTTTTTAAAGAGAGAGAGAAAGAGAGTACACATGACTGGGGGGAGGAGCAGAGGGAGAGGGAGAGAAGCAGACCACTGAGTGTGGAGCCTGACGCAGGGCTCATTGTGGGGCTCGATCCCATGACCCTGAGATCATGACCTGAGCTGAAACCAAGAGTCAGATGCCCAACCAACTGAACCCCCTTAACATCCAAATATTTTAAAAACACATATTACTCGGGGCGCCTGGGTGGCTCAGTCATTAAGCAGCTGCCTTCGGCTCAGGTCATGATCCCAGGGTCCTGGGATCGAGCCTCGCATCAGGTCCCTGCTCCACCAGAAGCCTGCTTCTCCCTCTCCCACTCCCCCTGCTTGTGTTCCCTCTCTCGCTGTGTCTCTCTCTGTCAAATAAATAAATAAAATCTTTAAAAATAAATAAATAAATAAATAAAAACACATATAACTCAACAGAAAAAAAGAATCTAATTAAAAAATGGGTGAGTATTTGAATAGACATTTTTCCAGCGAAGACATACAAATGGTCAACAGGTACATGAAAAGGTGCTCAACATCACTAATCATCAGGGAAATGCAAATCAAAACCACAGTGAGATATCATGTCATACCTGTTAGACTGTTGTTATCAAAAAGACAAGAAATAACAAGTGTTGGAGAGGATATGGAGAAAAGGGAACCTTGTACACTGTTGGTGGGACTATAAATTGGTTTAGCTACTGTGGAATAAATATGGAGTTTCCACAAAAAACTAAAACTAAAACTACCATATGACCCAGCAATTCTACTTCTGGGTATTAGTCCAAAGGAAATGGAATTACTATCTCAAAGAGATTTCTGTACCTCCATGTCCATTGCAGCATTATTTACAATAGCCAAGATATAAAAACAACCTGTGACTATCAGTGAATGAGTGGATAAAGTAAATTTGGTTTCTATATACAATGGAATATTATTCAGCCATAAAAAAGGAAATCCTGCCATTTGCAACAACATGGATGGAGAGTGAGGGTATTATGTTAAGCTAAGTAAATCAGACAGAGAAAGACAAATGCTATATGATCTCAATTATATGTGGAATCTAAAAAAAAAACCTGAACTCATAGATACAGAGAACAGATAAGTGTTACTAAAGGTAGAGGGTGAAGGAGGGTGGGCAAAATGGGTGAAGGCGATCAAAAGGTACAAACTTCCAGTTCTAAGATAAATAAGTGCTGGGGCTGTAATGTACAACATGGTGACTATAGTTAACAATTACTATATTGTATATTTGAAAGGTGCTAAAGAGAGTACACTTTAAAAGTTTTCATCATAAGAAAAAAATTGTTAACTATGTGTGGTGATGGATTTTTAACTAAACTTATAGTGCCAATCAGTTTGTAATATATACATATATCAGATCATTATATACTTTTTAAAGATTTATTTATTTATTTTTAGAGAGAGAGAAAGGGAGAGAGAGTGTGGGGTGAGGAAGGGCAGAGGGAGAAGGAGGGAGACAATCTCAAGCAGACTCCCTGCTGAGCGTGGAGCCTGATGTGGGGCTTGATCTCACAACCCTGAGATCATGACCTGAGCTGAAATCAAGAGTCAGATGCTTAACCAATTGAGCCACCCAGGGGCCCAAGTCAGATCATTGTATTTTATACCTAAAACTAATATAATTTTATATGTCAATTATATCTCAATAAAAAATTTAAATACTACTTTGTTTTATTTTGTCCTACTCTATAAGACATTTTCTTATCATTACCCAATAAAACTGGATATCAATATAAAATACAGCAAAAAACATTTTTTTATTAATCCAATGCTGATGATAATCATTTATTGTGTGCACTCCCTAGTCATGTCCTCTGCTAAGTATTTCTCATGCAGTATTTTTGTTAAAAGAGAGAGAGAATTCATTGGCTAGGCTTAATGGCAAATTGCATACAACAGAAAAAAAAATCAGTGAACTTAAAAGATTGGTTAGTGGAAATTATGCAAACTGAAGCACAGAGGGAAAAAAAATTAATAAAAACAAAACAGAACATGAAAGATGTGTGAGACATGATAAAATAATCTAACATAGGTATATTAGAGTCCTGGGAGGAGAGAGGAGAAATACTGGGTCACAAGCCAAGAATTTTCAAAATCCAACAAAGACAGCAACCCGCAGATTAAAGAAGCTCTCAGCAAATCTCAAGCAGAACAAATAAAAAGAAAGCCACACCCACACACATTATAGTTAAACTGCTAAAAACTAAGGTTAAAAGGAAACCCTTAAAAACAGCCACAATAAAAAGACACATTACTTGCAAGAGAACAACACTAAGAATGATGATTGACTTCTCAACAAAAACTATGGAAACCAGAGGCACCTGGGTGGCTCAGTCGGTTAAGCGTCCAACTCTTGATTTCAGCTCAGGTCATGATCTCAGGGTCATTGGGTGGAGCCCCATGTAGGGCTCTGCACTGAGTGGGGAGTCTGCTTAAGATTCTCTCTCTCTCCTTCTCCCTCTGCCCCTCCCCCCTCGTGTGTGTGTGTGTGTGTGTGTTTTCACACACACAAAAAAACCTATGGAAGCCAAAAAAATATGAAATAACATCCTTAAAATATTGGAAGAAAAGAATCTGCCGAATTAGAAATCTATATCCTTCCAAAATGAGTCAAAAAAAAAAAAAGACATTTTCAGACAAATAAATGTTGAGCGAATTTACCTCCAGTAGTACTGTATTACAAGAAATGACAATTGAGGGGCGCCTGGGTGGCTCAGTTGGTTAAGCAACTGCCTTCGGCTCAGGTCATGATCCTGGAGTCCCGGGATCGAGTCCCGCATCGGGCTCCCTGTTCGGCGGGGAGTCTGCTTCTCCCTCTGATCCTCCTCCTCTCATGCTCTCTGTCTCCCATTCTCTCTCTCAGATAAATAAATTTAAAAAATCTTTAAAAAAAAAAAAGAAATGACAATTGAAGTTTTCCAGATTGAAGGAGAATGATCCCAGATGGAATCATGGAACTGCACAATGAAAGAAAAAGCAGCCAAGTGAATTAATATAACACAGTTTTTAATATAAAAAGACTATCAACTGTTTAAAACAACAATAACTATGTATTGTAGGTATTATAACAAATATATATGTAAACTATATGTCAACAATAGCATAAAGGGCAGGAGGAAGGTAAATAGGTTTATACCATAAGGTTCTTACATTGCCCATGAAATGGCAAAACACTAAGTCAAGGTAGGCTGTGATACATTAAAAATCCATATTGTAATTCCTAGAGTACCACCTCAAACAATGTAAACTTTTCCAGGGTGAAGATAATATTGTATATTTAAGTTGTATGAGGGCATGCATTTGTTGAAACTCACCACATGGAAAATTTTAGTTTACTCATTTCATTGTATGCAGAGTTTATCTCAAAAGAAAGTAAAAGCATTTAACAATCAGAATAATTTAAAAGCCAATAGATGAAATAAGATGGAATAATAAAACTACTTTGATTAATCCAAAAGAAGTCAGGAAAACAGAAATAAAGAAACAACAAATAGGACAAATAAAAAACAAAGCATTCAGGGGATAGGATTAAACCCACCTGTAATAGTAGTTACACTAAATGTAAATAGAATAAATACTCCATTTAGAAAACAGAAATTATCAGACAACATAAAGACAAGACAAAATAAGATCCAACTAAATGCTGTTTACAAAAGACACACTTTAAATAAAAGGGTACACATTGTTGAAAATAAAAGGACAGAAAATAATATAGCATGCAAACATTAACCATAAAACAGCTGATGCAAATACCTTAGTATCAAACAAAGTAGACATAAATAAACAACAACAAAAAGTCTCTGGCAAAATTGATCAACAAAAAGAGAAAAGGCTTAGAATAATGTAATGAATGAAAATGGGGACATAACTAGAGATACATTATTTTTTTTAAATAATGAGAGAACATTAGTTAAAACTTCATGTCACAGTGATAGATACATAGATCAATAGAATAGAATTGAGAGTCCAGAAATGCACCCATACATTTATGGTCAATTGATTATTGACAAGAGTGCCAGGAACCTTCAATGAGGGAAGAATAGTCTTTTCAAGAAATGGTGCTGGGATTCAACAATGGATAGCCAAATGCAAAAGAAAGAAGTTGGTCCTCTCCCTCACACCATATATAAAAATTAACTCAAAATGTGTAAAAGACCTAAATGTAAAAACTAAAACTATAAAACACAGAGAAGAAAACATAGGGGTAAATCTTTACCTTGTGTTAGGCAAAAGTTTTCTAAATATAACACCAACAGCACAAACAAAAGAAAAAATAAATTGGGCTTTATCAAAAGTATAATTGTAAGCTTCAAAGGATATTTTCAAGAAAATGAAAAGACAAGCTACCAAAATGGAAGAAATTGTTTGTAAATCATACATCTGAAAAGGGTCTAGTATCCAGAATATATAAAGAACACTTAAAACTCAACAATAAAAAGAGAAATAGTCAACTTTTAATATGGGCTAAGGATTTTAGCAGACATGTCTCCAAAGAGGATATACAAATGACCGATAAGCATATAAAAAGATGCTGAATATCAATAGTCACTAGGGAAATGCATATCTACACCTAGTGAGATATTACTTCACAAAAACTAGGATGGCTGTAATTAAAAAGACGGCCAATAGCAAGTGTTGATGAGGATGTGGTGGAACAACACTCCACTACACACGCGCGTACACACACACACACTCTGCTGTGGTGGGAATGTAAATGAGGCAGCCACTTTGGGAAACAATTTGGCAGTTCCTCAAAAAGTTAAAACACAGAATTACCATATGGTCCAGCAATCCTATTACTAGATGTATATCTAAGAGAATTAAAATCGTATGTTCACACAAAATCTTGTTGGCAAATGTTCACAGCGGCACTATTCATAATAACCAAATGTGGAAACCACCAAATATCCATCAACTTGTAAGTGAATAAACAAAATGCAGTATATCCATACAATGGAATATCGTTTGGCATTTAACAGAAGTAAGTTTTGACACAGGCTATAACACGAAGCTTGAAAACGTTAAGTGAGAGATGCCAGACACAAAAGGGGACGATATGGTATGATTCCATCATATGAAATGTTCAGAACAGGTGCCTCCGTAGAGACAGAAAGCTGATTAGTGTTTGCCTGGGCTAGGGTTCAGGAGGAATAGTGGCTACTAATGGGTACGGAGCTTCTTTTGGGACACTGAACATGTTCTGGGATTAGAGGGTAGTGATGGTTGCACAACTTGTTGATATTTTCAAGAACCCTGAATTGTACACACTTTAAAAGAGGTGAATTTTATGTTGTTTGAGTTATATCTAAATTTAAAAAAATTGTGTCATTATATTTTTAAAATATGACAATGTGGATAAATTCTTGGAAAAATATAACCTAACCAACCTGATTGAAGAAAAAATGGAAAACCTGGATAGTCTGATTATTCAAAAAAATTGAAGCAGTAGTTAAAATCTTAACCCAAAGAAAATACAAGTCCCAAATGACTTTTGAAGTAGATGCTACAAAACTTTCAATGAACTCTTTCAGAGAATAAAAATTCCTTCTGTGAGGCTAGTATACACATACAAAAGCAAGGACGGTATGAAAAAGAAAAATGATAAGCTTATTTCACTCATAAATATAGATGCAGAAATTCTAAATAAAATATCAACAAATCAAATCCAACAGTTATAAAACTGATAATAATATCATTTTAATATTTATTTCATAAATAATGAAAATAAAAATGACCAAGATGGGTTTATCCAGCATTGCAGTGATGCTTTAATATTATTAAATAGATGTCACTCACTTTTGTTAAGTAAATGAGAAAAAAAATTTTATTCTACATCAATAGTGTAGTAAAATAATTTGATAAAATTCAATACCTGTTTGTGGGAAAACAAAAAGTCTTAGTAAACTATGACTAAAAGAGAACCTATGTAAGCTGATAAAATGTACTCCTAAAAACACATAAAAATCATTCTAGGAGGATGGAGCAGAGGCATTGCCTCACGGAGGGCCTGCATGGGCTCAGCCTTCAAGATCCACAGGTGGGGGGTGCCGCTGGGTGTGGGAGGGAACCCCCACTTTTCCTAGTGGCTCTGTTTCAGCCTCAGTCCAGCAGGTAATAGGGCCCGTGAAAATCAACAAGAACTTGCCATCAGGAAAACATGGAGAAATCCCAGGAAATTAGCAAGGGAAAAAGAAAAGAGTTTACCTTGACTACCTCTCAGAGGAAGCAGAGGGACTCTGAGATCACACAGCACAAGCAGAAGGCAGCTGATGAGAAGTCTGTGCAGATAAGAGAAAAATGCTGAGTGACTGTCTGGAAAGTCCGGTGCTGCTTCCAACTAGATGTATCATAAGTTCTGTGAGCGAGATTTTGTAGAGTGAACAGTCATTACATATGTTATAACATCCTTATAAAACTATTTTAAACTTTACTGTACAGCTTGTGTTGGTGTGATGTTTCAGACCCATTCTTCAAAAATAAAACACTAACCATGCATATGAAAAAAAATGATTCTAAATGAAGAAATGTGTAGGAATAAGACAAAGATCCTCACCACCGCCATTTCACGTCAACATTGTACTGTATGATTTAGGTGATACAGACAAGAAACAAAATTAAAAGTGGAGAAATAGAAAGAAAAACTGATAATGTTGGTGGATTATATAATGGTCTATACATAAAATCCAAACTAATTCAAATAACTAGAGGAGATTCCTAAATTTGATCATTTCACTGTGGTTGTGTAAGAGATTGTCCTTGTTCTCAATAAATACACGATGCGTTATTTAGAGGTGAAGGGTCACGATCTTTGCAATTCACTCTTTTTTTTTTTTTTAAAGATTTTATTTATTTATTTGACAGAGAGAAACACAGCGAGAGAGGGAACACAAGCAGGGGGAGTAGGAGAGGGAGAAGCAGGCTCCCCGCTGAGCAGAGAGCCCGATGCGGGGCTCCATCCCAGGACCCTGGGATCATGACCTGAGCCGAAGGCAGACGCTTAACGACTGAGCCACCCAGGCGCCCCTTTGTAATTCACTCTTGAATGATTTTGCAAAACTAGAATATGAGTAGTAAATAATCCCTATTATATTACATTATGTATCTACACAGGGAGATAAAACAAATCTGGCAAATATTATCTATCAATGAATTTAGGTGAAGGATAATGGGAGTTCATGGTAACATTCTTGCCAGTTTTCCATAGATTTTGGATTTTTTCAAACTAACAAGGTTAATAAAAGTAATACAAAAGTCTAGTAAGGTAATTGGATATAAGATTAGTAATAAAAGTCAATTGCATTTCTTTGCATTAGCAACCAGACAATTAGGAATTAAAACTTTTTCTAAAGGACTGAATTTTTAATCACAAAATTGTATCACAAAACTATCGCAAAACTATAAACTACTTAGGAATAAATCTAAGAACAAAAGTGTGGAAGATCTATGTAGGAAATTACAAAACTTTTTGGAAAACATTAGGAAAGGTCTAAATTAATGGAGAGACAAGCCATGTTAATGGCTAGGAAGAATTAGTATCTTAAAGAGATCATTCTCCCCAAATTAATCTACAGATGCAATGCAAGATCAATACAATTACCAAAAGGCTTTTTTGAATTTTGGTTTTTGTGGAATTTAAGAAGCTTGCATGTTATGTCAATGGTGAAGGAGAGACTATTTAAGAAACAGAACTTGTAAAACTAGTTACCTAAAGGGGGAAAAATAAAATTGGCTTGTAAATTATCCATATGTAAAAATCATCTCCACTTGGATTAAGAACAAATGTCAAGGGGCGCCTGGGTGGCTCAGTTGGTTAAGCGACTGCCTTCGGCTCAGGTCATGATCCTGGAGTCCCTGGATCGAGTCCCGCATCGGGCTCCCTGCTCGGCAGGGAGTCTGCTTCTCCCTCTCCCACTCCCCATTTGTGTTCCCTCTCTCGCTGTGTCTTTCTCTGTCAAATAAATAAAAAAAATCTTTAAAAAAAAAA
>NW_028046667.1:0-427 GCF_054177405.1 Leptonychotes weddellii
ATAGGCTGGATTACACAGCTCATTCATAGTAGGTGATGAAAACAGGGCACGGCTTCACAGATTTGCAGTTCTCATTTCAAACCCACCCTCTGGATGCGTGTTTTGGACCACCTTGCAAGGATGCCTCCGTCAGGCAGGCCCTCAGCCTGCTATGCAGACACGACCTCTAGCCCAATGAGGAACGGCATGTTTGCCCACAAGGAATGATTTCACCTTCCTCAGGCATCCACCATAGTCTTTGCACAACCCCCCCGCCCCGGCCCTTCCTCTCTGCAGGCCTCCTGTCTTGGACATTACACCTCCCTCAAACCCTGATTTTCCCATTAATAAAAAGAATTCACACAACCTTCAGAGCCATCAGGAAAATGCCTACCTCTACAGTGCTCCTAAGCGTTGACTGTGGTATTTGACAGGGCGGAGATAAACC
>NW_028046668.1:0-427 GCF_054177405.1 Leptonychotes weddellii
GGAAATGTTCTAGCAAAAGGATTGTCGTTCTTGAGAGCCCTGATTCTGATACCAACTTTATCTCACCTTATACTTTTTGGGTCAATATCTATTTTGAGAACCTGAAGAAAGCTCTTGAAACTCTTGTTAGGGGAAAAAAACCTGTGCTTATAAGTATGTATATATGTACATTTAAGTGTGTGTGTGTGTGTGTGTGTGTTTGAAGGGCTTTATAAATGTTCTAATTGTAATCTACTGAACATTCTTTTTTTTTAATTTTTTTTTATTTTTTTTTTATTCTTATGTTAATTCCCATACATTACATCATTAGTTCTAGATAAAGGGTTCCATGATTCATTGTTCGTGCACAACATCCAGTGCTCCATGCAGAACGTGCCCTCCTCAATACCCACCACCAGGCCAACCCATCCTCCCACCCCCCTCCCCT
>NW_028046669.1:0-427 GCF_054177405.1 Leptonychotes weddellii
AGTTTCTTCCTACCTGCAGCCTGATTCTCACTGAGAGGAGTCTTGAATACACATATGGACACCCTAGCTTGCATGACCAAGCTCTGTTTATACCCTCAGCCCCTTGGCTACCCCTCAGGCCTCTGGGTGTTTGCAATGGTGGCATAAGTTACCCTCAAGAGGATGGACCAGGGCGCCTGGGTGGCTCAGTTGGTTAAGTAACTGCCTTCGGCTCAGGTCATGATCCTGGAGTCCCTGGATCGAGTTCCGCATCGGACTCCCTGCTCGGCAGGGAGTCTGCTTCTCCCTCTGGCCCTCCCCCTCTCATGTGCTCTCGCTCTCTCTCAAATAAATAAATAAAATCTTTGGGGGCGCCTGGGTGGCTCAGTTGGTTAAGCGACTGCCTTCAGCTCAGGTCATGATCCTGGAGTCCCGGGATCGAGTCCCG
>NW_028046670.1:0-427 GCF_054177405.1 Leptonychotes weddellii
AGTTTCTTCCTACCTGCAGCCTGATTCTCACTGAGAGGAGTCTTGAATACACATATGGACACCCTAGCTTGCATGACCAAGCTCTGTTTATACCCTCAGCCCCTTGGCTACCCCTCAGGCCTCTGGGTGTTTGCAATGGTGGCATAAGTTACCCTCAAGAGGATGGACCAGGGCGCCTGGGTGGCTCAGTTGGTTAAGTGACTGCCTTCGGCTCAGGTCATGATCCTGGAGTCCCTGGATCGAGTTCCCCATCGGACTCCCTGCTCGGCAGGGAGTCTGCTTCTCCCTCTGGCCCTCCCCCTCTCATGTGCTCTCGCTCTCTCTCAAATAAATAAATAAAATCTTTGGGGGCGCCTGGGTGGCTCAGTTGGTTAAGCGACTGCCTTCAGCTCAGGTCATGATCCTGGAGTCCCGGGATCGAGTCCCG
>NW_028046671.1:0-427 GCF_054177405.1 Leptonychotes weddellii
GTTGACAAGCCTTCAATAAGGCTTGTGGTCCAGGCAAACTTAAGAGCATACCTCAAACTGTTCTCATCATGTTGAATGCTAACCCTAAGTTATCAACACGGAATGTGCTTGTCTGTATGTGTAGTGTGTGCATGCGTGCATGCATTTGCATTCCAATTAAGTAGGCAGCTTTACAGTTAGGAATATTGAAATTCAGGCATTGAACATGGAAGTAAATCGCAACAATCACAAACAATTTAAAACAATAAGAAAACAAGAGTGCAGTTCTCACCCGTCTTTAACAGGCACTATGAGATACAGAAGAAAGGAAATGTTTGTTTTTTTTTTTTTGACTTTTTTTTTTTTATTCTTATGTTAATCCCCATACATTACATCATTAGTTCTAGATGAAGTGTTCCATGATTCATTGTTCGTGCACAACACCCAG
>NW_028046672.1:0-427 GCF_054177405.1 Leptonychotes weddellii
GGTGGTGATGATGGTGGTAGAGATGGTGGTGGTAGGGATGGTGGTGGTGGTGGTGATGGTCGTAGAGATGGTGGTGGTAGAGATGGTGGTGATGATGGTGATGGTGGTGATGATGGTGATAGAGATGGTGGTGATGATGGTGATGGTCGTAGAGATGGTGGTGGTAGAGATGGTGGTGGTGGTGGTGGAGGTGATGGTGGTGGTGATGATAGTAGTGAAGGTGATGGTGGTAGCGGAGGTGGTGATGGTGGCGGCGGTGGTGGTAGTTATGGTGGTCATGGTGGAGGTGATGGTAGTAAATGGGGTAGGTGAATGTGTATACAAACTAGGATACCCACCTGCTCACCAAATTTCTCCCAGTTGCCACATCTGTACTCAGCACATGACCAAGCTGGACCGATTGCAAGAACACATGTATCTTGCCATT
>NW_028046673.1:0-427 GCF_054177405.1 Leptonychotes weddellii
ACCACCGCCAACACTGCTCACCACCGCTCACCACCGCCAGCCACCGCCAACACTGCTCACCATTGCTCACCACCGCCATCGCTCACCACCACCAACACTGCTCACCATCGCTCACCATCGCTCACCATTGCTCACCATCGCTCACCACCGCCAACACTGCTCACCATCACTCACCATCGCTCACCACCACCAACACTGCTCACCATCACTCACCGTCGCTCACCATCGCTCACCACCACCAACACTGCTCACCATCGCTCACTATTGCTCACCATTGCTCACCACCGCCAACACTGCTCACCATCGTTCACCATCGCTCACCATCGCTCACCATCGCCAACACTGCTCACCGTCGCTCACCATCACCAGCCTACGAACCCCTGCCAGCCACTGGGATTGCATGATAAAGCACCTCTTGACTTGCACT
>NW_028046674.1:0-427 GCF_054177405.1 Leptonychotes weddellii
ACACATTAGACTAACATGTGGGGGAGAGTGTTTGGGGGAAGAGGAAACAGAAAATATACAATATAAGTAAGTAACATAGTATCAAATTGTGGTGAATACTCTGGATAAAAATTAAGCAAGATTGAGAAATAAATATGGGTTGGGAGTTGGGAAGGGGTAGGTGCAGAATGCAGTGGTCCAAAAGGTCTCAATTAGGAGACCACACTGATTTAAAAATTTGCAGTGGGAGGTGCCTGAGTGGCTCAGTCGTTAAGCGTCTGCCTTTGGCTCAGGTCATGATCCCAGGGTCCTGGGATCAAGCCCCGTATCAGGCACCCTGCTCAGCGGAGAGCCTGCTTCTCCCTCTCCCACTGTCCCTGTCCCTGCTTGTGTTCCCTCTCTCACTGTGGCTCTGTCAAATAAATAAATAAATAAAATCTTAAAAAAA
>NW_028046675.1:0-427 GCF_054177405.1 Leptonychotes weddellii
TGTTAAAAAAAAAAAAGAAAAGAAGAGGAAGAAGATAGCAGGACGGGAAGAATGAAGGGGGGAAATTGGAGGGGGAGATGAACCATGAGAGACTACGGACTCTGAAAAACAAACTGAGGCTTCTAGAGGGGAGGGGAGTGGGGGGATGGGTTAGCCTGGTGATGGGTATTAAAGAGGGCACATTCTGCAGGGAGCACTGGGTGTTATGCACAAACAATGAATCATGGAAACACTACATCAAAAACTAATGATGTAATGTATGGTGATTAACATAACATAATAATTAAAAATATATATATGCAAAAGGACATCGGGAATGCTTATTTTGATGATTACAAAATGGTATAATCTAAAGGTTCAAGAATAAATTGATTAAATAAATTATGGTATAACCATATATGAAATGTTGTGTTTTCATTTTTTGTGA
>NW_028046676.1:0-427 GCF_054177405.1 Leptonychotes weddellii
GACTCTGAAAAACAAACTGAGGGTTCTAGAGGGGAGGGGGGTGGGAGGATGGGTTAGCCTGGTGGTGGGTATTGAGGAGGGCACATTCTGCATGGAGCACTGGGTGTTATGCACAAACAATGAATCATGGAACACTTCATCTAGAACTAATGATGTAATGTATGGGGATTAACATAAGAATAAAAAAATAAATAAAAAAGTCAAAAAAAAAAAAAGACTCTCTCTCCATCTCCCTTTGCACCCCCTAAAATAAATAAATAAATCTTTAAAGAAGAAAGAAAATAATCTTTCTGACATTGGAGTCCTCTTATGTGATGAATGTGTATGGAGTTGCTCTTTTCTTTTTTTAAAGATTTTATTTATTTGAGAAAGAGCATGAGGTGGGGGTGCAGAGGGAGAGGGAGAAGCAGACTCCGCAGTGAGCAGG
>NW_028046677.1:0-9288 GCF_054177405.1 Leptonychotes weddellii
AGGCTCCCTGCTCAGCGAGGAGCCTGCTTCTCCCTCTCCCTCTGCTGCTCCCCCTGCTTATGCTCTCCCTCTCTCAAATAAATAAAATCTTAAAAAAAAAAAAAAAGCAGCAGCATTAACTTCATCTCTGCTCTGGTTCGTCAACCTCGTGACCACCTAAGTCTGTTTCATTGAAGGCCACGGTTTCTTTCTTTCTTTTTTTTTTTTTTTTTAAGATTTTTATTTATTTGCGAGAGAGAGAATGAAAAACAGAGAGCATGAGAGGGAGGAGGGTCAGAGGGAGAAGGAGACTCCCCACTGAGCAGGGAGCCCGACGTGGGACTCGATCCCGGGACTCCAGGATCATGACCTGAGCCGAAGGCAGTCGCTTAACCAACTGAGCCACCCAGGCGCCCTCCACGGTTTCTTTCTAAAGCCTTGTGGCTATAAAATCCTCTAACTTGCAGGTGCTTTTCTCTGAGCATGGCTTTCTCCAAGTATCTGAGGTGAATGGGCTACTTTGGAACAGAAAAATTAACGACATCAGGTATCTCTTAAGGGCGTGAAGGAGTCATAGGGCTGAAGGACAGTGTGGCCTCGGAGCTTCCGGGGAGCCCAGGCACTGCTGGCCGTAGTCTGGACGAGGCCCTAGGCCCCTCTGGGTCCACGTGAGGAAGCTGCCCCTGCCCCTCCGGCCAGCAGCCTGCCGCCTGGTCCAGAGGCCGCTCACCTCCTCCTCCGGCCACTCGGAGGGGTCCACGGTGTGGGAGGGCAGGCAGAACTGCTGACACACCCCTCGCTTGTAACGCACCGTCTCCGACTGCAGGCTGTTGTCTCTGGGGAGGTAGCTGTGGAGCAAAGAGGGAAGCAAAGCGAAAGTCAGCAGCGAGCCCAGACAGAGGGGCCACTTCCTCTGTCCCACGCCTGGTCTCAACATCAGCAGGTTCTGGGTACAGAAAAGGAAAGGAAAGAAAATATTTCCCTTATCATCCATTTCCTTTGCTCTTGCTCCGTCATGCCGCTAAACTTATCCATTCAACCCACCCATCCGCAGAAAGGTCGCTTAATTGATGTTTAACAGCATCTTGATGAAATGAAAGGTTCCGCGGCCACCTGCCACTGCACAGGATGGCACAATTTGCAGGGAAAAGGTAAAGAGGTGGGGCTCTGGGACGAAAATCCAAATTCAGGAGCAAGATCTCACCTGGCGGTGGCAGCAGATTTCCGTCCACGGACGAGTGTGGAAGGCGTGGACCCTCACCCGTGTGGGAAGGACGCGGCTCACCTGGTCTCTGGTTCTCACCTGGCAATCCCATTCTGGAACTCTTCCGTGGCCTGATAGTAGATGGTGATGGCCACCCGAGCGTCAGTGTCAAAGGTGAACTCCACGTTGTAGCGGACTTTAGCTCTGCCAACCTCTTCTCCAGGGGTCTTTACCTCCTCCGCACACCTGGGAAACCACACAGACTCAGCATTTGGGGGACAGCAAATCAGTATTTTTAGATTTATCTTTTTTTTTAACTTAATACATTGTGAGCTTCTCTCCATGGCCATAGACTTTAGGCCTCCGTCTTCATTCTGAATGCTGGCCAAGTCCCTCATGACACTGTGGGGGGGCATTTCGGTGATGTCTGATACTTCACAGCGCTAGTGAACGCTTGGGCATTGGCCAGAATTTTTTTGTTTTTGTTTTTACTGTAATTGAAATTACTACTCACATAGTTTACATAGTTTCCACAAGGCCTGTCACAAAAGCAGCAGCCCCCCCCTCCCCCGCGCCTCCTCTTCAGAAACCATCTCTACCTCTTTTAGCTGATCGTTTTGGCATTTACCTGCATGTTTCTACAGAACATGCTCACACGGTTCTTGACTTTTCAGTTTCAGGTGTTATCCACAGACTTCCTACCATGGGAGCCAGGTTTTCTTTCCCTTTCCTCTCGCTGCCCCATATAAGTACGCCGCCCCCCAGTGCATACTTCATGATTCTGGTAGCTCAGTACCTTCGTGTCTGCATTACTGCGATTATATTCACATGATCCCCAACCTAGCCACAGAGTAATCGCTGATTATTTGTCTTTTCCTGCATCAGTTTTTCTTGGGAGTTTGGGCTCATTTCCTTTTTCAGTGGCTCAGTTTTCTGTGTCTTTTATCACCCACCCAAACCCTAGCCCTCTGCTGGCTGGTTAAATCTCTCTCCATGTTCAGAAGCGCCAGGTGCTCCGTGCATTTCTTCTTGAGGAGGTGCCCAGGGGACCCCAGGCCTGCTGTGTGCCTGCACACAGCCTCCAGGGACCACCCTCCCCCATGACCCTGGGAAGTCCCCGCCACCTCCTTCCCGCATCTCCTAACTTCTTCCTCAGGGTACGCTTTCCTTGTGGCAGGGCCCCTCTTCCACTAGGATGTGTCGAAGGGACAAACTCTTTGAGAGATTTTATTCTACAGTCATACTACATTGAAAGTTTGGTTGAGTAAGGAGTTCCAGGTTATACTTCTAAAAAGCCATTTGAAAGCATTGCTGCATTATCTCTCAGCCTCTAGTGTTGCTCCCAAGAAGAAGCTATTCTGATTGCTGACCCTGTTTTCCTTTGATGTAGGGCCTTTGCCTTATCATCCATTGACCTGGGCGCTCCAGTGGTCCTTGTCATTTAGAAACTCAGGCCCTCTGGTTCTGGGAAATTCTCTTAAATTAGTTATGTCATTAATGATGATTTCCTTCCTTCTATATTCTCTGTTTTCTTTCCAGAACCATTAGTTGGATGTGGGACCTTGTACACTGGCACTCTATTCTTTGTATCTTTCCTCTTTTCTGTATCTCAACCTTTTCACCCCCATTTTCTGGAATGTTTCAACTTTTCCTCTTCCATTCTATTGGCTTTTTCATTTCTGCTACTATGTTTTTAATTTCTGAGTCTTTTTTTCCCCTGTTGGTTTGTTCTGCCATAGTCTTTCATATCATGGGCATTCCTTACACATCTAAGAATCTTTGGTTGTCTGCTCATATTTAAGAAATTTAAAACCCCAGAGACGCCTGGGTGGCTCAGTCGGTTAAGTGTCTCCTTCGGCTCAGGTCATAATCCCAGGGTCCTGGGATAGAGCCCCACATCAGGCTCCCTGCTCAGCGGGGCTAGGGTTTGGGTGGGTGATAAAAGACACAGAAAACTGAGCCACTGAAAAAGGAAATGAGCCCAAACTCCAAGAAAAACTGATGCAGGAAAAGACAAATAATCAGCGATTACTCTGTGGCTAGGTTGGGGATCATGTGAATATAATCGCAGTAATGCAGACACGAAGGTACTGAGCTACCAGAATCATGAAGTATGCACTGGGGGGCGGCGTACTTATATGGGGCAGCGAGAGGAAAGAGAAAGAAAACCTGGCTCCCATGGTAGGAAGTCTGTGGATAACACCTGAAACTGAAAAGTCTCTGTCAAATAAATAAATAAAATCTTAAAAAAAAAAAAAAAAGAAATTTAAAACCCAAAGGCGCCTGGGTAGCTCAGTCAGTTGAGCGTCTGACTCTTGGTTTTGGCTCAGGTCATGATCTTGGGATCCTGGGATGAGCCCAGGGTTGGGCACTATGCTCAGTGGGGAGTCTGCTTCCCCTTGCCCTCTGCCCCTCCCCTGGCTTGTGTGGGTGCTGTCTCTCTCTCAAATAAAATATTCATTTGAGAGAGAGAGAGACAGAGAGAGCACAAGCAGGGGGAGAGGCAGAGGGAGAGGGAGAAACAGACTCCCCACTGAGCTGGGAGCCCGACACGGGGCTCAATCACAGGACTTGGAGATCATGACCCGAGCTGAAGGCAGACGCTTAACCATCTGAGCCACCCAGGCACACTAAATAAAATAAAATCTTAAAAAAACGAAAGTTGAAAGCCCTAATTGGAACTCTGAGTGCATGGTGTAGTTTGGGGACCCTGGGCTTCCCCAGGGACTGATCTGGGTCTTTGGAGGAATCTCAAGGCCAGTCTCTTTGGTCTTCCCATCCGGGAGGGTTCTACTCCTCAGAGACAGTGTTCCTCTCTTTGGACGAGGGCCTGGGGGCAGAAGGTGTGAGGGCGGCAAGCTGGAGGGTTCCACATCCAGTGTACCTAAATTTACTTAACCCCCATTTTTAGTACTGAGTTCAACTTTAGCTGTGCCTGGGTCCCCTGAGTCCAGGGTCTCTGTTTTAACTTTTCCATTGAGAATCGTCTGCCAGCCTTCCGCCAGGGCGTGGGGAGGGCAACTCTGGCTGTGCAGCATAGCGGGGGATCGGACAGCCTCTTCAGCATGCTTCCCACCAATCCTCTTCATTTTTGCCTCCCATCTTGGTGTCCAGAGGCCCTGGTACTGCCAATTCCTGAGCCTTCGGGGGTAACGGTTTAACTGGGTGACTCTCAGCTTTTCCTTCTGCTCACTCAGGATTCTGATCTCCAGGGCCTGCTAAATTATTTAACACTGGCTTTTGTTCTAGTCCCTAAACCGCACTGCTATGGCTTCTTTCCCATCCCCCCAGGTCTTCTGGATTAATGCTTTTAAAAAATACTAGTATTAGTGGGTTTTGACTGGAAGCAAAAGATGTTCAATCCTCCATCTTTACCTGGAAATCTGTGAATCAGAATCTACCCTATTCCCGTAATCTTGGAAAAACAGAGCAAGAACACCCTTCACTCTAACGGTTATTGAACAGCAGGTGTTTTTCCTCCTATTATCTTGTTGAATCCTGACAACAGCCAAGAAAGGTAAAGTGTGGTGTTGCTCTCTAAGCTCAGGGACTTATGCGAGCACGGTGCTCGGTGCTTGCAGAGCTGGGAAGCAGGGTGGTCTTCGGCTTCCAGGCGGGGTTCTGCTAGCGCCTCCCAGCACTGCAGAGTCTGCTGGAGTGTGGCCCTTGAGCCATAGCCACGTGTGATGAGAGAGAAACACAGTGCAGAGAGTGGCCTCAGGAGCCTCAATCCATTCTGCTGCCTCGGGGACTGCCCCAGGGAGGGTAAAGCGCCCCCGGGAGGGCGAGCCCCCAGCTGCAGGCTGCTCCCCAGCAGAGCACCTCCCTCTGAGGCTGCCTGGTCCCCAGAGTGGACTCCGGGGCTGGGGGAATAGTTGGGGAAGCAGTCAAAACTTCAGGGACAAATGAAATATAAAAATGAAGAGAGAAAGACAGAAAGTAAATTAGTGGTTGCTTAGGTCTGGAAGAGAGTTTTGAGGGGGGAATGTGGAGTCACCACGAGTGAGTCTAGGGTCTCTTTTGGGGGATGACGAGAATGTTCTAAAATTCGATGGTAGTGATGATTGCACAACTCTGAATATACTAAAAACCACTGAATTGTACACTTTATTTTATTTTTTTTTAAGGATTTTTATTTATTTATTTGACAGAGAGAGAGAGAGCACAAACAGGGTGAGCAGGAAAGGAAGAAGCAGGCTTCCCGCTGAGCAGGGAGCCCGATGTGGGGCTCAATCCCAGGACCCTGGGATCAGGACCCGAGCCAAAGGCAGACGCTTAACCAAATGAACCACCCAGGCGCCCCTGAACTGTACACTTTAAATGGGTGAATTGTACAGCATGTGAGTTTTATCTTAATAAAGTTGTTATATTAAAACAATTATCTGAGAGAAATAAACTTCCTAATGTTAACAGGACTGACATCTTCCGTGTCCATTTAGAAAAATCTGGGACCCGTCATTTGCCCTAGCCAAATCTGCCTTCCCAGGGGACCAGCGAGTGCATTAGCAGACTGGCTATCTGCAGCATCAGTGTCAAAATTACACTATCTTAGGGATCGCACAGAGAAGGCAAGTGTTGATGATCATTAATGTTGATGATGATGATTAACCAACCAGCCGAGGGCACTACGAGTTCCTCAGAGGAAGGACACATGAGATAAAGAGTAAATGTAAGCAATAAAATAAGGATTTTATATTCCAACTTCAAATATCCCATTTTTCCCTAGGCTTGCTGAAGCAGTGGCAAAATTCAATTGTTCCCCCAATAATTCTTCTTTTTTTAAAAAAAATAATAAAACAAGGATAATAAGGACTGCTTCCAGGAAAGGGAAAATCCTTCACAAACACAGACGCCAAGTTCTGAACAATCTAGATGCAGGAAGACCTAATCTCCGAGGCCGGGGCTGCTCGGTCAGTGCCAGGGCGGTTCACGTCCCTGAGCCCCGGGGGATCAGACTCCGGGTCTGGCAGAAACTGCTTCCCAAGTCTCTGGGGGGAGTCGGCTGCGCTGCACCTAGAACCTGGCCTGAGCCCCACCCCAGGGGAACTTACTTTACAAGTCTTAGTGTGTCCTTCCGGATGTTGATCAGGCTTCTCAGAGTCTTCACGGGCTCTTGGGGAGGTGGGGCAGCATAAGGAAACTGTCAGAAACAAAGTGGGAGAAGGCAGTGTGTTTAGAGAGACCATAACTGTCCCCTGCTGGCACAAAGCCTCATGGCTGACAAAGAACAGCCTTTCGAGGTGAAATGGGAAGGCCCCACTCTCCTAACTGAGGACACCAAGACCCGACATGTTAAGTGAACTTGCTCAAGGTCACAGCCAGTGGGAGAACGGGGATTCGATTTGGCGTCAAAAGGGCTAGATTTATCTGCTTTTTCCATTGTAGGCAGCTTATTTGAGTCAGCATTCAAAATGTGGATAACTAATAAAAACTCCTACTGAAGTTCCAAATACCAAAGGACACACTGTGGCCGAGTTAATCACAAAAGGCTTTTCCATCTGACCTGAGACAACAGGGAGCCAGACCTGCAAGGTTTTTCCTTCAGTGAAGCCACATGGTGTCTTCGGAATTTAGGAACTGCAAATAAAAGAGAACCCCATCATGTGTACAGAGCTGAGGCTGCAAACAGTGAAGAACAAATTTTCCCTGCAGCTGGTTATATAAAGCAGAGTTCTTGAAAATGTGAGCCAAGAGCTATTTTGGGGTCATCAAAGGTTTATGATTGTCATTTACCTTATGCTTTCACTCTTTCCCCGTTGAGATGTGGAGTTCTGCATGATGATAATGAGATAAGGAAGGGGACGCAGTAGAAAATTTAAATGGGGTTTGCTTTCAGACAATTAAGAATGATTTTAACGCTGCCAGTATTGTTCTAGTGTTATCTGGACAATAAACATGTTTTACACATAATTCACAGAAAACCCACCGACCAGTCTTTGTAGCTTGGCAAAACTGTGGTACTCCTAGCTCTAGAACTGTCTACCTCCTAGTGCTGGGATCAGAAAATAGGACACTGACATGATCCTCTAATTGTGCCTTCACAGATTTTTGCTGAATGTGGTTCTTTTTCTTGGGAAACATAATTTAACCTACGGTACATCTGATTTTATGTATTTAATATGATTGCTGATAATTCACTTGTATGAATGTGACCCTGAAGTAAATACATTCCGTCTACCTTATGTGCATTCAGATTACCCACTTTGTGGGTATTATATAGCAACACTAAATGTGTTCATTGATACATTAAACATATATTCTCTTAAAATATAGGACTGTTGGTTTTTCTAGTTACAAAGCAATACATGTTCAAGTAGAAAATCTGAAAAACACACAAAAAATACAAAATCGGCTACAATTTCACCACTCGGCAATACCAAAGTTAACACTGCAGAATGTGTCTTGGAGAGATAGGCCTCCATTCCCCCATCCATCCATCTCCTCACCTATCCTTCTCTGTATCTAGGCACGGTTTCAAACTGTGCCCACTATTTTATTCTCTTTTTCACTTAGAAAGATGTGGTAAACATTTCAAAAGTCTATAATCAGACATGACTACACACGTTGGAGAAAGGGACATAGTTTAATCAATTTCATAGTATTCAATGTTTTCCATTGGTTTTACTCGTTTTTCGTTGTCTTCTTCTTTTTTTTTTTTTGGCCGATACAAATGTTGTGGTGAGTGCCTTGTTCCTACATTTCTGCATGCTTGTTTGATTACTTCCTTAGGACAAATTCCTAGAAGTGGAATTACTGGATCAAAGAGTAAGCATATTTTTAAGACTTTAAAAAATATTTTGCCAAATTGTTCTCCAGAAAGCTGATTCCAATTTTGCTCTCCCACTGGCAGCATACGAGGGGGCTTTTCTATAGGAAAGCTGCAATTCTAGTTCAGATCCTCTCTGTGGCCCATTTCCCCACCCCCCACTTCCCTAGGCTGTCACACTAAAGGAATTTAAAACAATTTTAAAATAAGCTTAAGCAAAAAGTAATTAGGCAAGAAAATCCGACACAAATGCTAGTCTATTCTAAAGCCAAAATAAATGACTTTGGGATTAAAATTTTTTTCTGGAGTAGCAAAGTTAATCATATTCATTTGCACAGGTACTTGGGAGTTATCCATAACTCCTACCTGAGTTTTAAAAAAAAGGCGATTCTTCTTTCATTCTTCACCCTTCCCCCCCCCAAAAAAAGAAAAACAAAAGGAAAGTGAAAAAGAAAGATGAGTGTTCTTCGTCTTCCACTTAGAATAATCCTGGAGCTTCAGTTCTCTGTCAGAAAGGTACTGACCTCGAAGGTTTGTCCATTAGTCTCCGGGCAGACCAAACTTTATTCTTTGTCCACTAGTCTTTACCTAAAGCCTGTCTTCATTATGAAAAGTGCCACAGAATTCCAGAAACTGCATTTAGGTATCCTTCATGAAGCTGCTCAGTTTATATACTCCAGAATGATGTCTGAGAAATGGGATGGCATTCCATAAGGCCATCTTGAGCTTGAGGCAAGAAGTCAGGATAGGCCTTACAGAAGGCCTGGCAGTCTTCCTCCATCTGTGGACCTGGTGGCATATTTTGTACAAGATTGAAAAGGCCATCTCTTTCCCTTGACGGGCCTAGTTGTGCCAAGGTTGTATCTGAGAGAAGAAACCCTGTTTGGTCCTTCCTTATCACCATTTACTCCTTAATTTAGTGGATGTTTACTGAGTATCTACTATGTGCCAGGATCAGGCTGGGTTCTTTATATATATATATATATATATATATATATATATATATATATATATATAATATATAATTTTTTATGTTACTTTATTTAATTGTGGTAAAATACACATAATATGAAAATGTTCACCTTCACCATTTTAAGCACACAGTTCAGTGGCCTTAAATGCATTCACACATCATGCTGCCATCACCATCATCCATCCACCTTATTTGGGGCGCCTGGGGGGCTCAGTCGGTGAAGCGTCTGCCTTTGGCTCAGGCCATGATCCAGGGTCTTGGGATCGAGTCCCAGGTCGGGCTTCTTGTTCTGCAAGGGACCTGCTTCTCCCTCTCCCTCTGCCCCTGCTCGTGTGCTCTCTCTCTCTCAAATAAAAAAATAAATAA
>NW_028046678.1:0-427 GCF_054177405.1 Leptonychotes weddellii
AAGGCCAAGTGGGAAGAGGTGCCCCTTGAGGACAGACTTGTGTGAGCCAAGCACCCTGAGACTCCTAGTCACTGACTTTGCATTTCTCTTGAGAGATAACGGCTAGCGAATGCGTTGGGCGAGTGGGCCAGGGGGCCCAGGAGGCGCTGCGGGGGAACCACCTGGTCCTCAGAACGCCCAAGCACCGGTTGAACCTATGGCATGTGGGCTGTAAGGGGCTGGGATTTTCTGACCAACTTCTCTCCATATTGGAGGCACATGGGAGATACAGGGAGCAGAAGATGGCCCAGTGAGCAAGGAACTAGAAAAAGGACTTGGGAGAAGTGCCCCTGCTAAGGGAGAGGGAGGTGTTTCCAGACGGCCCCGGGCCTGGCCTCATCCAGGAACCCGTTGTGTCCAAGCCTGCCTTGCGTGGACTAGCTTGGCC
>NW_028046679.1:0-427 GCF_054177405.1 Leptonychotes weddellii
ATGAGAGACGATGGACTCTGAAAAACAAACTGAGGGTTCTAGAGGGGAGGAGGGTGGCAGGATGGGTTAGCCTGGTGATGGGTATTAAAGAGGGCACATTCTGCATGGAGCACTGGGTGTTATGCACAGACAATGAATCATGGAACACTACACCAAAAACTAATGATGTAATGTATGGTGATTAACATAACAATAAAAATTAAAAAAAAAATAAAGTCATCAAACCAAAGAGGAAGAGAGTACAAAAAGTAACAGAAAAAGAACTACAAAAAAACAGCCACAAAACAATTAACAAAATGGCAGTAAGTATATGCTTATCAATTGTGCAAGACTGTTGAATCTCAGATCTGTACCTCTGAAACAAATAATGCAATATATGTTAAGAAAAAAAGAAGAAGAAGAAGGTAGCAGGAGGGGAAGAATGAAG
>NW_028046680.1:0-427 GCF_054177405.1 Leptonychotes weddellii
GGTGCTTTCTCTGCATCAGGGAACCTACTGGACACAGGCACAGAGCATCTCTGCGCCCTAATTAGATGTCCCCTGCTGTCAAGAAGACGCCAGCCTTCAGGAGGCTCTAGCCAAAGAGCCCCCAGGTCTGAAGCAGAGAAGGGGTCTGCATGACTCCGCCCAGAGACTTACCAAGAGGGAAAAACCGAAAGCGGCTGTGGGGAGAGGGGTAATCCTGCTACCCTGCTTCCCCAGTCAGGATCCCTGAGCTGGACACCAGAAGCTCAGTCCTGAGTCTGCCTCCTGAGCAGCATCAAGACCCCTGAGCATGGGGCACTTAACCCCAGCTTGGATTTTTAAATTCCCTTCCACCTCCTGAAAGCATCGCATTTCCAAAAACACCCCATTTCTTCCCAGTCGTAAATCCTGTCCTAGAGGCGCCCCCCCC
>NW_028046681.1:0-427 GCF_054177405.1 Leptonychotes weddellii
TTAGGTTGTTTGAGATTTTTCTTGCTTCTTGATAGGCCTGCATTGCTATAAACTTCCCTCTTGGAACTGCTTTTGCTGCATCTCCATGATTTTGGATAGTTGTGTTTTCTTTTTGTTGTTGTTGTTGGAATTCAGTTCTTTATATAAAGTCCCTTGTAAAAACAAAACAGAATAAAAACAAACTGAAAAGAAGGGGCAGGGCAAAATTTAAAAAAAGAAAAAGGAGGAAAAGAACGGAAGGAAGAGAAGTCAAGGGGAGGTGGCTTATTGCTCCTCCTCTGCTCCAGCCTTGCTCTTGGCATCTTCCGACTCCTTGGCTCCTCCTTCGCGGAGAGAGCTTCTAGCTTGTCACCTTCTCAGCATCATCGTTTTTGCCCAACCCTTTCTTTTCTCTCTCCTCGATCTCTTTCCTGCATTCTTCAAACTT
>NW_028046682.1:0-427 GCF_054177405.1 Leptonychotes weddellii
GAAGTGGAACTTCTGGCAATCTTTATTAGTCACCTCTTTAAAAGCCCATTCCACATCAAAATGCCAAGAGCATGAGCATGAAAAGGGTCATGAAGTGGCCACTGAATGCCATGTCCATTAGCGCACTCTTAGATCTCCTTCACCATGAATAGCAACGCATTGTCTGGGTGTAAGTGTCCCAATTATTCAAAAACGTGGAGGATCTTGGACTCAAGAACTATCATTATGGGGCTAGAATCTCCCACTCACATAGGGAT
Source organism: Leptonychotes weddellii (assembly GCF_054177405.1). Taxonomy (NCBI): domain Eukaryota; kingdom Metazoa; phylum Chordata; class Mammalia; order Carnivora; family Phocidae; genus Leptonychotes; species Leptonychotes weddellii. The sequence goes on from NW_028046682.1 coordinate 258, forward strand.
GGCACTCCATCAGTGGAATACATTACGTCGATTAGATGCCAGTGATAGCCACCAAATGGCAGCAGAGAAGCCATGCAGTCCGTTTGTTAAGAATGGGTAGGGCCCGTTTCTTGAGCTGTATGTTTTAAGTATTTGTCATACTTCCCTGTATTTTAAGGGAACTCAAATGA
>NW_028046683.1:0-427 GCF_054177405.1 Leptonychotes weddellii
AAAAAAAAAAAGAGGTGGTGACTTGGGAGATGCTGAGGTCAGGAGGGTGGAGCCCCCATGATTGGGTTTAATGCCCTTGTAAAAGAGACCCCTGAGAGCTTGCTTGCCCCTCCCACCATGTGAGGACATAGTAAAATGATGGCTGTCTAAGAGCCAGGACAAGGGTTCTCCCCACCAGACACTGGATCTGCCAGTGCCTTCAGAACAAGAAGAAATTAACTTCTGTGCTGAAGTCATCCAGTTGGGTCTTACTTGTTATAGCAGCCCAAATGGACCAAGACATGAAGCCTATCTTTTCCCATTTTATCAGAATTTTAAATAAATTATTTCATATACCCCGTCCATCACCTTGATCTCTCTCTCTCTCTTTCTCTCTCCCTGCCATATATAACAGATGTCTCATCTCCTTCACCAGAGTGTCTGTCCC
>NW_028046684.1:0-427 GCF_054177405.1 Leptonychotes weddellii
TTACATAATACAAGAAAATAAGCCATTTAAATATATATATATTTTTAAATAATATATGTATATTTAATAATAATCAAGTAATTTGCTAATGGTGGAGTGGGTAGTTGGCTTTATAATTGGCTTTGAACAAATGTACAAAAAGAAGCATCCAGATTATCACTTTTCAGAAAGTCAGAAATAGGAAAGAGTACATGTATAATGTCATACTTAATAACACTGAATAAGGGGGCGCCTGGGTGGCTCAGTTGGTTAAGCGACTGCCTTCAGCTCAGGTCATGATCCTGGAGTCCTGGGATCGAGTCCCGCATCGGGCTCCCTGCTCAGCGGGGAGTCTGCTTCTCCCTCTGATCCTCCCCCTCTCATGCTCTCTGTCTCCCATTCTCTCTCTCAGATAAATAAATAAAAAATCTTTAAAAAAAAAAAAAAA
>NW_028046685.1:0-427 GCF_054177405.1 Leptonychotes weddellii
CCTGGGTGGCTCAGTTGGTTAAGCGACTGCCTTCGGCTCAGGTCATGATCCTGGAGTCCCGGGATCGAGTCCCGCATCGGGCTCCCTGCTCAGCAGGGGGTCTGCTTCTCCCTCTGACCCTCTTCCCTCTCGTGCTCTCTGTCTCTCATTCTCTCTCTCTCAAATAAATAAATAAAATCTTTAAAAAAAAAAAAAAAGATAAGAAATTAAATGAAAAATATTTTGATTTTTGAGAAAGGAACTTGTTGGATATAATGTTTTACAAGCCTGGAAAATTCCAATTTAGTTTTTCTTCTGCATAGTACAGTCTAGCATTGATAATATTTGAACAATTAATATTATTTAAATGTATACTCAATAGCCCTTGAAAGTGTCTAGCTCTTATAGAATGTTCAGACTGAAGATGGCAGGAATAAGATCTGCCTGC
>NW_028046686.1:0-427 GCF_054177405.1 Leptonychotes weddellii
TAGTTTCCTGAAATGATTCTTATGTTCACCATTTTGGTTGTCCTCTTCTGATAATCCAAACTGGGATGACTTGATTTCTGACATAATAAGGACGACTGAGTTCTCATGGCCCCACTATGTGTTAGGCTCAGCCACAAGTCACTTAAAACACCCTTGAGCCGGCCATTTTCCTTTTTTTAAAAGATAAAACAGCTTCTTTATACAGACCTCTATCTAGCAAGAAGAATGACAATACGGCTCTGGCATGTCAACAAAAGGACACTTTGCTAGCCAGGTGAGACAAGGCCTTTGAGTAGAAATTACACGTTGCTAACTCTTGACTGTTGTAGATTTTGTTATATAACCATCACCTACTGTCCTCTAGACAGTGGACCCCCTTGTTAAAAAATTATTATGATTTCAAAATGGCAACCACAAAGCAGTAAGC
>NW_028046687.1:0-9288 GCF_054177405.1 Leptonychotes weddellii
CTGTTCAGAGAGTTGCTGCTATTCTTTTCTTTGATCTCCTGTTGAGTTCGTAGGTGTTCAGAATGGTTTGATCCCTATCCAGCTGAATTCCTGGGACCAGACAAAATCCAGGTCTCCTACTCCTCCGCCATCTTGCTCTGCCCCCCACTGTGACAATTCTTTACGTAGCTCCCATCATGGTTGCAAGCTGGCTGCAGCAGCTCCGGTCATCACTACTCACCCAGCTAAATCCAGAAGGAAAAACTTGCCACCTCTGTCTCCTTCTGTTATCTTCCTTCTTCTTTAGTAAGTATCTGTTCTAGTTTGGGGGTTATCCTTACATTGTGTCTTTATGGAAACAGAAGCAAATATGTAGATGCATATCCCTTCTTTCTTTTATAAAGGTAGCATGCAGTACACATTGTTCTGCCCATATATTTTTATCACTTAACAATGTATCTGTAAGATCACTCATATAAAAGGTCTTCCTCACTTCTTTTTATAGCTGCCTAGAACTCCATTTGTGGCTGTCCCATAGCTTATTCGACTAGTCCTTTATTGATAGACATTTGGGTACATTCTAGCCTTTTGCTGTTACAAGGAGTGTTATATTGAGTAAGCTGCTCATACGTCCTTTCATATTTTTTCCAGTGTATCTTCACTACTGATTTCCAGAAGAAGGATTGCTTTGTTAAATGGTAAACACATGGCAGCTGTAGCAGGCCATACCAGATTTCCCCCCACGGTGGTATGCTGTACCTCTTTGTCTTCCCGCGAGCAACATATGAATGTTTGCTTGGTGATAGCCTGACCAGTGATGATAATTGTCAGCCTTTGGGTTTTTGACAATCTGAGAGGTGACAAGTGGAATCACATTATGTTTAATTTTGCATTTACCTTATTAGAAGCATGGCAGAACATCCTCTCCTATGATTAGTGCCATTTATTCTGTGAGCTCTGGTCTTACCATGTGCTCATTTTTCTGTTGGCTTGTTAGTCTTAATTTTGGGAAGGCCTTTAATATTACAGGTTATAGTTCTTTATGATTTAATTTGCAAATACTTTTCTCATTTTTGTCACTTGGCATTTTATTTTACTTCTGACGCTTTTTGTCTGGCAAAAGTTTTTACTTTTATGTAATCAAACTTAGTGGGGTTTTTTTCTCATAATTAATTAATGAAAGCACTTGTGTGGGTTAAATTTTTTTAATAATCAGTTCTTTGCTCTTACGTGGAATTAGTCTTGGCTTACTGTATGAGCAGTTCATCCTGTTTTATCTTTTTTCCTGTTTTCTCTCCATTGTCAAAACTTGGTAACCTTATTTCCCCTCACATCACTGATATGAGATGTTGTACTTATCATATTCTAAATTTTCATCTGTCCTTGGGTCTATTTCTACATTTTCTTTCCTGTTCTATGGTTTGTCTCTCTCCTCATTACATCATTGCATACTATTTTATTTTATTTAATATCTGTTAGCCATCCCCAACATTGCATTTTTAAGTTTTCCTGGAAATTTTTGCTTGCTAATTTTTCCAAATAAGCTCTGTGGTGGACTTATCTGACTTCAGAAAAGACTGACTGGTGTTTTCATTGGAATTGTGTCACATATGTGAATGAACTTGGGAGAATTGACCTCCATTTGATATTGAGTCTTTCTTTCCAAGAATGTTGGATATCTGTTTGCTCAACTATACTTTCTTTTTAAAGCCCTAATTTTTTTAAGAGCAGTTTTAGGTTTGCAGCAAAATTGAGAGGAGGGTACAGAGATATCCCTTATACCTCCTTCCCCGACACATGCACCGCCTACCCCACCATCAGCATCTCTTACAGGAGAGGTACGTTTGTTGCAATTGATGAACCTATGTTGACACATCGTGATTACTCAAAGTCTGTAGTTTGTATTATAGTTCACTCATGCTGTTGTACATTCTTTGAGTTTGGAAAAATGTATAGTAATGTATATCCACCTTTATCATGTCATACAGAATAGTCTCCCTGCCCTGAAAATCCTTTGTGCTCCACCTACTCATCCTCGTACCCCCAGTTCCTGACACCCACTGATATTTCATTGTCTCCATAGTTTTGACTTTTCAAGAATGTCATATAGTTAGAATTATGCAATATCTAGCCTTTTTAGATTGGTGTCTTTCACTTAGTAATATGCATTTAAGATCACTCTATGTTTTTTCATGGCTTGATAGCTCATTTTTATCACTGAGTAACACTCCATTATGTGGATGTTCCACAGTTTATTCACCTACTAAAGGACATTTCAGGTGCGTCAAAGTTTTGACAATTGTGAATAAAGTTGCTATGAACATTTGTGTGCAGGTTTGTGCATGGATATGTTTTCACCTCCTTTGGGTAAATGCCAAGGAGCATGATTGCTGGATGGTATGGTAAGAATGTATTTAGTTTTGTAAGATCCTGCCAAACTGTCTTACAAGTAGTGAATGAGCATTCCTGTTGCTCTACATCCTCACCAGTATTTGCTATTGTCAGTGTTATGATTTTTGACCATTCTTAGAGGTGTGTTGTGTTATTTCATTATTGTTTTAATTTGCATTTCCTTGATGACATATGAAGTGGAGCATCTTTTCATATGCCTATTTACAACCTGTGTATCCTCTTTGGTGAGGTGTCTATTAAAGTCTTTGACCTATTTTTTAATTGGGTTGTTTTCTTATTTGTCAAATGCCTTTTCTGTATCTATTGAAATGATGATATGATTTTTAATCCTTTTTTCTTATCGATGTGACATAACACATTGATTTGCAAATATTGAACTACCCTTGCATCCCAGGAATAAATCCCACTTGATTGTGGGGAATGACTTTTTCAATGCATTGTTAAATTTGGTTTGCTAATATTTTGTATGATTTTTTTTTTTGAGGATTTTTGCATCTGCGTTCATCAGAGATCTCGGCCTGTAATTCTCTTTTTTTGCAGGTTCATTATGTAGTTTTGGAACCAAGGTAATTCTGGCCTCATAGAATGAATTTGGAAGCTCTCCTTCCTCTTTTACTTTTTGGTGTAGTTTGAGAAGATTAGGTATTAACTCTTCTTTAAAAGTTTGGTGGAATTCGGGCGCCTGGGTGGCTCAGTCGGTTAAGCGACTGCCTTCGGCTCAGGTCATGATCCCAGGGTCCTGGGATCGAGTCCCACATCGGGCTCCCTGCTCTGCGTGGAGCCTGCTTCTCCCTCTCCCACTCCCCCTGCTTGTGTTCCCTCTCTCGCTGTGTCTCTGTCAAATAGATAAATAAAATCTTTAAAAAAAAAAAAGTTTGGTGGAATTCACCTGTGAAGCCATCTGATCCTGGACTTTTGTTTGTTGGGAATTTTTTGATTACTGATTCAATTTCTTTGCTGCTAATAGGTCTGTTCAAATTTTCTATTTCTTCCTGATTCAGTTTTGGGAAGTTATATGTTTCTAGGAATGTATACATTTCTCCTAGGTTGTCCTATTTGTTGGCATATAATTTTTCGTAATACTCTTGGTATTACGAAAAACTTGGTCAATTTTGTTGATCTTCTCAAAGAACCTGCTCCTGGTTTCATTGGTCTGTTTGCTTGTTTGTTTGTTTGTTTTTAATTTCTGCTCTAATCTTTATTATCTCCTTCCTTCTACTGGTTTTGGGTTTTGTTTGTTCTTTTTCTACCTCCTTTAGGTATAAGGTTAGGTGGTTTGAGGTTTTTCTTGTTTCTTCAGGTAGGCCTATATTGCTACAAATTTCTGTCTTAGAACAGCTTTTGCTGTGTCCCAAAGATTTTGGACCATTGTGTTTTCATTTTCTTTTGTCTCTATGTATTTTTTTTTATTTCCTCTTTGATTTGATTTCCTCTTTGATTTCTTGGTTGGCCCCTTCATTGTTTAGTAGCATGTTATTTAACCCCCATGTATTTGTGTTCTTTCCAGATTTTCTCTTGCAGTTGATTTCTAGTTTCACAGCATTGTGGTCAGAAAAGATGCATGGTATGTCTTTGATCTTTTTGAATTTGTTGAGACTTGTTTTGTGGCCTAACATGTGATCGTTCTGGAGAATGTCCCATGTGTTCTTGAAAAGAACATGTATTCTGCTGTTTTAGGATTGAATGTTCTGAAAATGTCTGTTAGATCCATCTGGTCCAATGTGTCATTCAAAGCCACTTATTGCCTTGTTGATTTTCTGTTTGGATGATCCGTTCAGGTGAGTCAGTCAAGGCATTTGCCAGAGATGCTGAAGCACTGAACTGCAGGGCACTTTCCCTGTGCTATCCCCTGAGAAGCTTTCATTGGTGGGCAGCACCACAGTGGGACTGGTGTGTGTGTGGTTATCTTCCCCTCACTCCCCTTCCCTTCACCCCTCATTCCCCTTCCCCTTGGAGTTGGGCCTGCCCCTGTCAGGGTTGCTCACACACTGCCAGGCTTGTGGAAGTGCTTTGGTTGGGCTCTGGCCATGGGCGTATTGGAGGGGTCAGATCCAAGGAGAACAAGGTCTGTGCTGGTCCTCTGTGGGAAGGGACTTGCAGCGACCTGGAAAATTCCTGCCAGGTCAGGTGAGTTGGAGGGGGGGGGTGGATCCACCTATGTGCACAGGTGTACCATTAGCAAGATAGGTGGAGAGTGGGGGGCTGTGCTGATTCCTGTAGGTGCCTGCATGTCTAGGCTGGGGAGCTGGGGAGGGAAATGGCATCCACCAGCTCCTTTTTTCCTGGAGAAGTCTTGCAAAGATCCCTGTCCCTCCAGTCCATGCTCCGAGATTAGTAAATAAATCTCCTTCCTGGGAGCGCCTGGGTGGCTCAGTTGGTTAAGCCTCTGACTCTTGATTTTGGCTCCAGTCATCATCTCAGGGTCATGAGATCGAGCCCCACATCCCGCTCTGCTCTGGACATGGAACCTGCTTTTCTCTCTCTTCCTCTCCTTCTGCCCCTCCTCCCCGACCCCCACTCATGCAAGTGCTCTCTCTAAAAATAATTTATAAATAAATATAAATAAATAAATAAATCTCCTTCCTGTACACCCCAGGTGGTTTTCAAACTGGGCTTCTGTGCTGTATCTCCGTGGGCTATTTGTTTTGCTGTCTCTCTAAGGGTGGGGACTCAGTTTCCTATTGCATTTCCACTCTCCCAGAGCAAGCCTGATGATTTTTGAAGTTCCAGACGTTAATTCCCACTGGTTGTAAGAACTTATGAAATTTGGCCCCTCTGGTTTTCAAAGCCAGATGTTATGGGAATTCATCTTCCCTATGTGAACTCCCCGGTATGATAGTCTATTTCTCTCCCCTCTCCACGCCCATGGACCCCTTCCTCTGGTGGCCAGACCCATAGGGTTTAACTCCCCGCTGCACCTCCACCCTTCCTACACTCTTCAGGGTGGCCTCTTCTCTTCATTTAGCTGTGGGGAGTCTGTTCTGACAGTCTTTGGGTCATTCTCTGGGTTACTTAAACTGATGTGTGTTATCTAGTTGTATCCATGGGACAAGATGCACTTAGAGTCCTCCTACTCTGCCACCTTCCCTGGAAGTCTTGGATAACAGTTCTTTATCAGATATGTCTTTTTTTTTTTTTAAAGATTCTATTTATTTATTTGAGAGAAAGAATGAGATAGAGCATGAGAGGGGGTAGGGTCAGAGGGAGAAGCAGACTCCCTGCTGAGCAGGGAGCCCAATGCGGGACTCGATCCTGGGACTCCAGGATCATGACCTAAGCTGAAGGCAGTCGCTTAACCAACTGAGCCACCCAGGCGCCCTCAGATATGTCTTTTGCAAATATTTTCTCCCAGTCTGTGACTTCCTTTCTCATTCTCTTGACATTGTCTTTCTCAGAGCAGAAATTTGTCATTTAATTAGGTCCACTTTATCAATTATTTCTTTCATGGATTGTGCTTTTGGTATTATATCTACAAAGCCATCACCAAACCCAGGGTCATCGAAGTTTTCTCCTATGGTCTCTTCTAGGAATTTTATAGTTTTGCATTTTACAGTTAGATCTTTGGTCCATTTTAATTTTTGTGAATCTTCTAGAGTCCATGTCTAAATTTATTATTTGCAATTGGATATTCAGTTGTTCTAGCACCATTTGTTGAACAGATTATCTTTCCCCATTGTATTATCTTTGCTCCTTTGTCAAAGATCACTTGACTATATTTATGTGGGTCTATTTGTGGGTTCTCTATTCTGTTCTGTTGAACAATGTGTCTGTTCTTTATCAATACCACACTGTCCTGATCACTGTGTCTTTATAGTTAGTCTTGGAGTCCAGCAGTGTCCTTCTTTCTGCTTTGTCCTTTTCCCTCAATATTGTGTTGGCTATTCTGGGGGTTTTGCCTCTCCATATAAACTTCAGTACCAGTTTGTCAACATCAACAAAATAACTTGTGGGGATTTTTATCAGGATTACATTGAATGTATAAATCAAGTTGGGAAAAACTAACCTCTCAACAATATTATATCTTTATCTCCATGAGTATCTGTCTACTTATTTAATTTGTCTTTTTTTCCTTAAATCTTTTTTTTTTTGAGTATAGTTGAGCCACAATGTTCTATTGGTTTCAGGTATACAACATAGTGATTTGACAAGTCTGTAAGTTAAGCTATGCTCGCTACAAGTGTAGCTACCATCTGTCACCACACAGCTCTATTACAATATCATTGACTATATTTTCTATGCTGTGCCTTTTACTCCTGTGATTTCTTTATTCTATAATTGGAAGCTAGTATCTCTCAGTCCCCTTCTCCCACTAATTCAAAAAGATAAATGCACTCCTATGTTTCCTGCAGCACTTTACAATAGCCAATATATAAAAGAAATCTAAGTGTCCATCTATAGACAAATTGATAAGGAAGATGTGTGTATACACACACACATTCACACACACACACAAACACACTGGAGTATTTGTGGCCATAAAAAAGGATGAAGTCTTATCACTTGCAACAATATGAATGGACCTAGAGGGTATTATGCTAAGTGAAATACATCAGACCAAGAAAGACAATTATTATGTGATTTCACTTATATGTGGAACCTAAAAAACCAAACAAATGAATAAACAAACAGAAAGGAGAAATCAGACCTATAAATACAGAGAACAAACTGATGGTTCCCAGAAGGAAAGGTGGGTGGGGAAGTGGGCAAAATGGGTATTTAGTTTGTCTTTGATTTCTTTCATCAGAGTTTTATAACTTTCTTGATGGAGATCTTATACATATTTTCTTTGATTTATACCTAGGCATTTCCTTTTTTTGGATGCTAAAATGAATGGTCTTTAAAATTTTTAATTTCACTCTTTCATTGCTAATATATAGGACAGTAATTCACTTTTGTATATTAATCTTATATCCTGTAACCTTGCTATGATCACTTATGATCATGTTATCTAAAAAGGTAGGTTTATGCTTTCCTCCCCAATTTATATATCTTTTATTTCCTTTTTTTATTGCATTAGTTAGAACTTTAAATATGATATTGAAAAAGAGTGGTCAGAAGGGACATTTTTGCTGATCTTAGTGGGAAAGGCTTGATTTTCTCACTAGTAAGTATGATGTTAGCTGTAGATTTTTTATAAATATTTATCAAGTTGAGTAAGTTCCCTTCTGTTAGTTTTTTTAAAGGCAAGAAAAATATTTGTGGAAACCTTTCAGCCTATTTATTATTCTATCTTATTAGCCAGAATTGTATCACATACTCATTTCTAAAACAATTGCTGGTAAGGAAATGGAATTGCCAAGATCGGCTCAGACTAGTAACGATTTACCATAGGGCTGAAATGAGACTCAAGTTGCCCTAAGCACATGATCAATTTATACATGGACATAATATTTTATCAGGGAGAAAGCAGTGAGGGAGGGGAGACAGAATGAGAATGACTGTCGAATTGGCTGCCAGCAGCATCTGCCAGAGTCCACCTCCGTTACTGCCCAAGGCCCATAACATCCATCACCCCACACACTCATCGAAGAATGGCATATCTACATAAAGTACACTTGCCTCCTCTCCTATGAAGAAGATTTTAAATCCTCAGCAGTTATTTATTCTGCTGGGGTCCCTGGTGAGACGGTATTCCCCCGCATCAGGTCTGGAAATGATTTCTCATGTTCAGGTCCTCAAACTGTAGAAGACAAGTTGTTCAACCCCATTTATACCAGATTGCTATGTCAAAGAAGTAAGTGGATGGCTACAGTTAAAAGTACTTTTCAGAAGAAGGGAAAGATGAGAAGTGACACAGATGTTGAAAAATGGCATATATCATATCTCATTTTACAGGAAAGTTGAGAACTCTCCACTCTGGTAGAGGTCATTCAGCCAGTCTGGTCTTCCTGGTTCTGCCTTAAGATCTTTCTTATCTGTTATCTTTCGGAGTGATATCTGTATATGTATTGGGTAGAATGTCCTTTTGAGCCACACAGTTTTAGCCATCCACTATGGAGCCATCTGCTCCATATTGTAAGATCAGAGCCAACAATCTCCTTGTGTGTAATCCTTGGAAATATCTGTCTTCTGGTCATTTGTCCATCTCTTCGGCTACTCCCAGTAGCTTTTGTTTTAATGGCTCCAGTTAAAATATGAAATAGTATCTTTAGTAGTATGGGAAAGCACCTCTTTTAAGCTTGTCTTTGCCATTACTTTTCTCCTTCATCAAGCAGAAAATAACTAAGAGGAGATGCTTGGAAGATGCAGCAGGGTTGGGTGGGGCGGGGGTGCATAGTTTTCTCAACAGTGTACTTCCTACCTCTGTCTGTGGGTTTACACTAATTTGAGGTGAGAATTAATGTATTTTAACACTACAAGGTTTCAAATTATAGAAGTCTTAGTTGATTTAAATTTCCAGCTATTGGCAGAAAGAGCTTCTCTTTGCAAGTTTGACTCTTAAAAGACTATACTGAATTCTGCAAGGCTAACACAGAAGAACAGGCTGAATTTTCCTTATTTTAGTATCAGCCTTGTTAGTAAAATTGTCTTCATTCTAAAGTAATAAGGCAATAACCAATCCAAACGTTTTGACGTTGAAAGCTTATTAACTTGGATCTTAGAGTTCTCAGCACCCCCATCTCTTTTCTTCGTTCAATCAAATTCTCATTTTAGGCTCTGTTACTTATAATGTGCCATTCCTGATTATCCTTGGACCAAGCACATAGCTACTAGATAATGCTGTTAACACTTTTAGAAAAGTGTGGGTAGACAGGAGTCCATCAAAATCCTAAAGGAGAACATAGGCAGCAACCTCTTCGACCTCAGCCGCAGCAACTTCTTCCAAGAAACATCACCAAAGGCAAGGGAAGCAAGGGCAAAAATGAACTATTGGGACTTCATCAAGATAAAAAGCTT
>NW_028046688.1:0-427 GCF_054177405.1 Leptonychotes weddellii
AAGGCCAAGTGGGAAGAGGTGCCCCTTGAGGACAGACTTGTGTGAGCCAAGCACCCTGAGACTCCTAGTCACTGACTTTGCATTTCTCTTGAGAGATAACGGCTAGCGAATGCGTTGGGCGAGTGGGCCAGGGGGCCCAGGAGGCGCTGCGGGGGAACCACCTGGTCCTCAGAACGCCCAAGCACCGGTTGAACCTATGACATGTGGGCTGTAAGGGGCTGGGATTTTCCGACCAACTTCTCTCCATATTGGAGGCACATGGGAGATACAGGGAGCAGAAGATGGCCCAGTGAGCAAGGAACTAGAAAAAGGACTTGGGAGAAGTGCCCCTGCTAAGGGAGAGGGAGGTGTTTCCAGACGGCCCCGGGCCTGGCCTCATCCAGGAACCCGTTGTGTCCAAGCCTGCCTTGCGTGGACTAGCTTGGCC
>NW_028046689.1:0-427 GCF_054177405.1 Leptonychotes weddellii
TTTAAAGATGGTAGCTATTTAGGGCGCCTGGGTGGCTCAGTTGGTTAAGCGACTGCCTTCGGCTCGGGTCATGATCCTGGAGTCCCGGGATCGAGTCCCGCATCGGGCTCCCTGCTCCGCGAGGAGCCTGCTTCTCCCTCTGACCCTCCCCCCTCTCGTGCTCTCTCTCATTCTCGCTCTCGCAAATAAAAAAAAAAAAAATTTGTTTAAAAAAAAAAAAAAAAAAAAAAAGATGGTAGCTATTTAAGGAAACTGGTCTACCTAGCATTCTCTAAGCTACTTAACAGCCAAGCAGGGGCAGAGTCTTTACTAAAAGAGGCCACAATTACGAGGTCTAAGCAGCCTGGAAACCACTCATCTTTGAGATATATTTGGTCTTCCAGAGTAAATAAAGATATTTCTAACACCCTATCTTTTTGTAGCAAAT
>NW_028046690.1:0-427 GCF_054177405.1 Leptonychotes weddellii
ACACATTAGACTAACATGTGGGGGAGAGTGTTTGGGGGAAGAGGAAACAGAAAATATACAATATAAGTAAGTAACATAGTATCAAATTGTGGTGAATACTCTGGATAAAAATTAAGCAAGATTGAGAAATAAATATGGGTTGGGAGTTGGGAAGGGGTAGGTGCAGAATGCAGTGGTCCAAAAGGTCTCAATTAGGAGATCACACTGATTTAAAAATTTGCAGTGGGGGGTGCCTGAGTGGCTCAGTCGTTAAGCGTCTGCCTTTGGCTCAGGTCATGATCCCAGGGTCCTGGGATCGAGCCCCGCATCGGGCACCCTGCTCAGCGGAGAGCCTGCTTCTCCCTCTCCCACTGTCCCTGTCCCTGCTTGTGTTCCCTCTCTCACTGTGGCTCTGTCAAATAAATAAATAAATAAAATCTTAAAAAAA
>NW_028046691.1:0-427 GCF_054177405.1 Leptonychotes weddellii
CCCTGCACACCGGACAGTGAACCATCCCTGCAGGGTGATCGGGATAAACCCTGGGCAGCAGCTCACAGCCCCCCACACCCCGTCCCACCCAGCCAGCCTTGACCCTGAACATGACCTGCCCACTGGGTATCTGACCCCTCATCAGCCTGCGCTTGAATGGGGTTGGCCCACCCCACATGACGTCTCTTCTCTCTCTCTCTCTCACACACACACACACACACACACGGAGGGGAGGGGACCTGGGGCTGCACAGGTGGATTAGACCCTGTGGGGCTGGGTGGCCGGCTCTGGGCCTCCTGGTGTCACCTTTCGGGCCCTCCGGCCAAATGGCCAGAGGCGGTGGGGAGCCCTGACACGACATCCCCCGCGAGGGAAAGTGTTTGCACGGTTCGCTTTCCTCAGCCTGCAGCCTCCGGACTTTGGGATG
>NW_028046692.1:0-427 GCF_054177405.1 Leptonychotes weddellii
CGTCCTTCCTGCACCTCATCGTACGTTTCTACTCTTCGGAAGCTATTTGGTCAGCAAGCGCAGGTGGTAGTGTCTGAAACAGACGCAGAGACACACGTGTCCCAGACCCTTTTTATTCACTCTTCTTCCATCTGTAGAACAAAACATTCTCAATTAACTGTTTCCCCTTTGTTAAGCATCCTCTTTTTTTTTTTTAAAGATTTTATTTATTTGAGACAGAATGAGAGAGAGAGAGAAAGCACATGAGAGTGGGGAGGGTCAGAGGGAGAAGCAGACCCCCCGCCGAGCAGGGAGCCCGATGCGGGACTCGATCCCGGGACTCCAGGATCATGACCTGAGCCGAAGGCAGTCGCTTAACCAACTGAGCCACCCAGGCGCCCGTTAAGCATCCTTTTTTATGTTCCATTTCAGAGCACAGTACACGAAA
>NW_028046693.1:0-427 GCF_054177405.1 Leptonychotes weddellii
TGTGACATTTACCTTATATTTCCTTATTAAAATTAAATCAAATAATGCATATAAATAATACACAGATATGTATATTGGTATATATTTGTGTGTTTGACATTACAGCTCATAGAACACTCTATAATATTTACATTTGATTTTTACAAAAACCCTACAAATGTACGCATGGCTTTATTGTTAGTTGAAAGATGAGAGTCATTTAGGTAAATAAGATTCCAGCTCAAATAGTTGATATTTTGTATAGAACTCTCAACCAAATGAAAGTCTTCATTGTAACTTGTACATGAAAAATAAAATCAAGTATGAATTATACATACTCAGATATATCACACAGATTGATAATCTGTAAGAATGTTGACTTTTAATCTAGTTATTAATTATCTTTAATAATTCGTTTAGTGGAAAGTAGTTTCCATATTAAAATTCA
>NW_028046694.1:0-427 GCF_054177405.1 Leptonychotes weddellii
TTTTCTTATGCACCTGATCATTCACTATTTGTGGAAAGAGAAATGCTTCAAAGTTAGAATAACTCTAATAGTCTTGTGCAGTGGCAAATGACTTGGCAGATTGCCTAAAAATATGGATGTAGCATAACGGAAAAGTTGGAAACAGGGAGTGCTTGTGGTATGTGAATGGGTACATGGGAGTGGCCATGAAATGAGAATATCTTGGTATTTCATGAAAACACTCCTAAGGGAACATCCACTATAGGTAAAGTACTCAACAAAATAGGGGGGGAAAAAGATTCTGCTAGTTGAAATCCATTAACCTTTGGTATTTCTGGTAAATAAGCATAATAATGCAGTAGTAGTCATGCTTGCAAAGGTGGAATTTGTGAATAGGTCCCATATCATGGACTCCTACTCACCAGTGTTGATCTAGATACCATCACTG
>NW_028046695.1:0-427 GCF_054177405.1 Leptonychotes weddellii
CACATCTTTCCAACACCCATTATTTCTCTCCTCTCTTATTGTTTTAAACTCCTTCTTTTTTCATTTTAATTATTTATTTTTATTTCAGCTAATTTACATTATTGGGTTTTTTTTAAGATTATTTATTTATTTATTCGAGAGATAGAGAGAGAGCACAAATAGGCAGAGTGGCAGGCAGAGGGAGAGGGAGAAGCAGGCTATCCACTGAGCAGGGAGCCGGACGTGGGCCTCGATCCCAGGACCCCAGGATCATGACCTGAGCCGAAGACAGCCACTTAACGGACTGACCCACCCAGGCACCCCTACATTATTGTTTTAAACTCTTTTTTTATCTTCATCTGGAAGGACTTCTGAAGTCTGTTCTCCACATTACTAATTTTTTGTCTGATGTCAATTCTGCCTAAAAAGTCAATTAAAATCTTATTTT
>NW_028046696.1:0-427 GCF_054177405.1 Leptonychotes weddellii
TTGAGACGACCTTCTGGAATGTGCTGCCCAATTCCCGTCTGTATCCAGGTTGGAAAACGGAGGCTGCTTGCTGGCTAAACCCCAAGCCCATTCTCAGTTCTGCAGAGCTGCCCACCTGCTGTCCACTTCCGTGCCTTTGGTTTGAGGTTTCCCCCACCTCGGGGCTCTGTTCTGGCCCTGATGACTGGTGTCCCCTTGGGTCTGCCTGCCGAGCCTGCTCTCAGCTCCCCCGTATTGGAGCTGATGCAAGCTCTCGATACTTTCTCTGTTCTGCTCTCTTGACAACAGGGACATAACCCCTTTTCATGCTCAAGGGCTATGGTAGACAGAATCATGTTCCCCCAGACAGGCCCACATCCTAATCCCTGGTGCCCGTGACTATGTTCCCTTGCATGGTGAAAGGGACTTTGCATTATGTGATTGAGTT
>NW_028046697.1:0-427 GCF_054177405.1 Leptonychotes weddellii
GACGAACCATGAGAGACGATGGACTCTGAAAAACAAACTGAGGGTTCTAGAGGGGAGGGGGGTGGGGGGACGGGTTAGCCTGGTGATGGGTATTAAAGAGGGCACGTACTGCATGGAGCACTGGGTGTTATACGAAAACAATGAATCGTGGATCACTACATCAAAAACTAATGATGTAATGTATGGTGATTAACATAATTTAAAAAATAAATAAATTAATTAATTAAATAAATAAATAAATAAATAAATAATCCTGGGAAGACAAAGTTTCCAAAAATGGACATCCACTTAACTAGCACCTTCTGATACTCTGTTAAGGAGGAAAATGCTGCATGATCAACTTTGCATTCTTGACACCTCCCTTTGTAGAGATCCATATTAAACATTAGTACATTAAAGGCTCTGAAAAGGTCTGCAGGCAAAAACA
>NW_028046698.1:0-9287 GCF_054177405.1 Leptonychotes weddellii
ACCAGAAGCCCTCCCTGCCCATTTCTCCCCCAGCCCAGACGCTGGCAACCCCTAAGCTGCTTTCTCTCTCTGTTCCTTTACCTACTCCTGATGTTTCTGTAAGTGGGATCACGCAAGAGGTGCCTTTGTGTCTGGCCACCTATTTTCAAAGGGGACTCGTTTTCTTCTGTGTTTATTTGACGTAGAATTTCCCTTATTCGGTATTAAAATGCCCACTGGATTACAGATCAGACATAATCATAGAGGCAGGCCACTTTAGGAATTATGGGCACAATCTCGGGGCCGAGACCCCTGTTCCTGCTGGGACACCACAGCCTGACCCCAGACAGGAAACGGCTGGTTCCTCCTGTGACCCACACAGAAACTAGGGAAGTGCAGAAAGCTGGGCAAAAGCATTGCTCACAACCCAAGGCCAAAGAAAGGTTGCCCATGCCTCTGGTCCAAACCATGCTCCAAGTCACTGGGTTCCACAGGCACGGAGACCAAACACACGCAAGTCCAAGGGTGAGGATAGGTATGCGGGAAGTATGTATCAGAGATATGGGAGCTCCCGGGGAAGGACTCGGGCAAAGGAAACCCTATGGGTGCAGCGCTGGTCACCCTAAGACCGGCAGGTATCTGGTCTGGGGACCAGCAGCCGTGGGGAGAACGTGAGGAAGCCGAGGTCCAATGCAGGTCCCCTGGAGAAAAGGGTGACGGGCACCCCTGTCTGGGAGAACAGCGAGCAGCACCCATCCCAGTCCGCAGGTGTATCCCTCACTTAGCATGCTCGGCCTAAACCCTCAGTGTGATGGCTCTACTGGGGGATGGGGGGGGACCATGCCTGGAGGACCCGTGGCTCCACTGTCAGAGGTCGCCAACTTGATCTGTGCACAGGTGGGGAAACCCAGCCACACCCCGAAGAGTTTCTGGGAACAGTAGGCATCTCAGTGGCAGCTGACCTGGGAGGTCAACCTTCCAGGTGCCTGAGGCGGGATCGAGCCACAGACCAGCACACTAGCCAGAAATGGAAGAAGGAGAACCAGTTCTTCATTTCAATAGTTTCTAAGTTACCGGTTTATTCCTATGGTTAGTATACTTTGCATTCTGGGATATCTCTGCCTCTCTAAGGTCTTGAAAATGTTCTCCTCATGTTCTCTGCTGGAGAGGTTCTTGAAAAATCTATGGTTTATAGGTAAAAATCAGCCGGAATTGACTTTGGTTGGCACAGCCATGCTGGGAAAAGTATGGAGCTTCCCCCAAATACTAGAAATAGAACTCCGGTATGATCCCACTACCGGGTAGACACTTGCAGGAAATGAAGTCAGTTTCTCGAAGTAAAATCTACACTCTCCCACCCAATCTCCCCGAGGAGGGGTGGCCACCCTTAGCAACAGGGCACCCGTGGGAAGTCGTGGGCAACCCTCCCCTTGAGGCAGGTGCTTCCCTGCACAGGGGCTGCCCCAGGGCTGGGAGGTCTCCACAGCAGCGCACTGAATGTCCTGGACACCAGGAGGAGACGCAGTACAGCCCCAGGCCAGTAAGGGTCAGGACACATTACCCCAAATATGGCACCTTGGCAAATTAAATATAGAAGCTAAAAGAACTTTTGCATAGAGCAGAAGCAAGAAGGTCCCTCTGACCCCCAGCCATCAGCCCTTCTTCCCTGAAGCAGGTTGGAATACTCCCATGTGGAACTTTCTCTCCCTGGACCACAGGAAGACATGCTTATCACCAGAGTCAAGGAATTTAGGGCCATGAAGGCTATACGAACACACCTGGTTAACCTAACCCTTATCTTCCTGGTTAATTCTTTACCATTGACCTGCCCTAGTCCAAACCCCTGTGTCTGTCAATTCTTCACACATTTATTGCTTCTTTGTCTAAAAAGTAGAAGAGCCATCTGCTCCAATCGCCTCTGTTGATCTCCATGTTCTTGTGAGGCTCCCACCAAAAAAACCAATACACTTTGCTTGCTTTTCTCCTGTTCATCTGTCTTTGTCAATTTCCAGACTCAGCCAGGGACTTTAAGAGGGTTGAGGAAAAGTTTCCTCTCTTGCAGCACTGCGGGGAGCAGGGGGTGTCAGGAAAACCCACCCCATCTTCCTGGCCTTGGTTAAAACCCACCTCTGCTGGGAAGCAGCACAGGGCTATGCAGAGCTGGGGGAGCCCAGGAGAGGTGCATGGAACATATAGGAGCTACCTGGCCCCCAGCCAGGGGACTTGCCCCAGTGACAAGTCCAGGGTGTGATTATGAATATTACGACGGAAGCATTAAAAACATCAAACTTCCCCACACCAGGCTTCATTATTGCTTCTCGTTGTAGTTGCTACGGCTGGCTTAGTGACTTTTCTGAACTCACTGTCAAGTCTGTGTTCCTTGTTGTGTATGGCCACTGAATCCCTGTGCTGTTAACTCAGTGGCCAGCCAGTGGCTGGGCAGAGAGGTCACCCCTGTTTCCGAGCTATGGGCTACAGATTGGAGGTCCCCACAACGTCCTCCTCGGGTTTGAATAATCTGCTCGAGTGGCTCATGGAACTCAGAGAAACATGTTACTAGATGGCCAGTTCATTAAAAAGGACAGAACTCCGGGCCAGATGGAAGTGATGATCAGGGCAAGGTGTGTAGCAGAGGCTTGGAGCTCCCCCACTCTCTGAGTGAAAGAGGCCTTTAGCCACCTCCACCCTGACCTTTGTCTGTACTTCGTAACTGATGATGTCCTTCCTTCGGGCTCATCTGTTAACTCAAGTCAAAGACCCCATGGGCACCAAAACGACCCCTCAAGCAATAACCACTGCTGATGTCCTGGTGATTCCTGGGCACAGCCATGAATCTCAGCTTCTTCATGACGGGGCCAGCCCAGCAGCTGCGGGTCCCACAGGTCCTCTGGGGACAGCACCTAAAAGGGACTTGTGGTCCAGCAGGCACGTGCTCAGGTGGCTCTCATCATGCCACAAGGCCTCGATCCCACTGGCCAGGTCGAACCCTATCGCCTGGTGACAGGCCAAGGTCAGTCGGTGAAGCTCCACCACCGACCCCCTAAAAAAGGCCCCCATGTAGAAAAAGTCACCCTGGTCCCTGGGGGTGTGTGCCTGGGACTGTGGCTGATGCTCATAGCTGAAGTCCTTGTGGGCTGCCCAGTAGAAACCACGGTGCAGGGTGCTGAGGAGGGGGGACAGGATCTCCATGCTCACGTGGTCGCGGAACTTCATGTCCACCTCCGTGCACACCAGGTAGTCCACCTCACGGAGGAAGTGTGGAGTTATTCTTAGAAAATGTATTGAAAGCCCTCAGGAGTGATTGTGGAAGCAGCTGAAACGTCAGCAGGGTTCCTATTCTCAGGCTATTGAATGCAATGGCCCGGTAGGAGCAGGATCCCATGATTCCCAGGGGCAGGGCACAGGTTAGGAGCTAGGAAAGAATATAACCCTCAGTCTCCCCCTTCCTGCACCTGGCATTTGCTAGCACAAACATCCCCCTATTCCCTTATCCCCTGACTGCCTCCCTGTGTGGCTGCACGCAGGGGAGGATGCAGGCCTGCTTTACAGCTTCAGGATACTTGCCATCCCTTTGTCCTCCTTTCCCACGCTTTGAGGCATCTGCCCTGGCTTTTCTGACAAAAAATGAAATAAAAGCGATGTGCAGAACCCAGCTGCTGCTACCCTACTTGCAGAAGCAGCCCTGCATGGCTGCTCAGATTGGGGTCTGAGAACTTTATTTCCGTGCACAATGACAGGAAGAGCTGCTTGCAGAAGCGGCGGATCATCACACGTGCTGCATGGACACGTCCTCCCAGCACGGGGCTCCGGGGACCTCGAGGACCACCACCCTCCGGCCTCCCTGGAGGGGCGGCAGCCGGCTGATTGGTGAAGACGTAGTAGGTGACGCTCTGTCCCACCGTGAGGTGCTTCTCCACCGTCTTCAGGAACAGCTCCAGGAAGACCATGTATCCACAGGGACAGGGGACAGGCCTGGAGGAGGGTCACTGCCAGAGGCTGGCAGCAGGACCCCAAAACTGGGGTCTATGCACGTGTGCACCTTCTTCAAGGGGGCAGGCCCTGGGCCGCTTTAAGTAACCGCCACCCTGGCCTGTCCTGAGCGAGTGTGCTGGTGGGGCCTCCCTACCTTCCACTCCCAGAGATGGGGGCCATCAGCACCCCATCTTACAAAGGGGAGCCTGAGGCTTAGGAGGCTGGAAACCCATGCAGCCCCACAGTCATTGTGCTGGAGCTAAGAACACTCCCCCTGTCCTGAACTCCCGGGCAAACCCTGCAGGTGCCCTCCCCTGGCTGACCCCCTGCAGGTTCTGTCCCCACCTGCCATGAGTTGAGCACCTTTGGGCATAGCCCTCGTCTCTATGCCCTACAGACTGGGTAGAATCCACAGGGCCAGCCACCTGCCCCACTTTGCTTTGAGTGGGCTGTCGCTGGCCCCCAACAGAGTTGTCTCTGCCCCCTATAGGGTCCTCCCTTGAAGGCTACTGGGCCTATTGCTGACAAGGCCCATCAGTAAACCACTGGTATTTCTAGGAGGGGTCACCCTCGAACTCCCCCAGATCAGGAATCAGGTCCAGTCCATGGGCAGGGAAGGGGAAAGAGGACCCCTGGAAGAAGAGGGGGCTTGCTTAGGCCCCAGCCTTGAATCCAAGTGTGTGAGCTTCTGGTCCGGGTCTACATCTCCCCGGCACCAAGAAGTTGCAAGTCTTGTCCAATAACCTCAGGTGGCTGGTCCCCCTTTGAGGGGACTACCTGCTCCTCACAGTGGGGACAGCAGCTCTCCCATTGTCAGCAAGTGTGGTGAGCCCCTCTGAGACTGATTTTTTTAAAGATTTTAATTATTTATTTGACAGAGAGAGACACAGCAAGAGAGGGAACACAAGCAGGGGGAGAGGGAAAGGGAGAAGCTGGCTCCCTGCTGAGCAGGGGGCCTGATGCAGGGCTTGATCCCAGGACCCTGGGATCACGACCTGAACAGAAGGCAGATGCTTAAGGACTGAGCCACCCAGGCGCCCTGAGGCCCTAAGGCTACTTCCCTGTGAGTGCCCTGTACCTGGCAGGTTAGTAAATCACTCACACAGGGAAGGCCGGTACTACATTTAAATAGGGGACAAGCACATACACCCAGCAGACATGAGTCAGGTCACCAGGGGGCAAGTAGAGGCCCAGCCAATGGGGGAACAAGCCACACATGATGCAAGGGGAAAGAAGAGTGCTCCTGGCAGAGGGCACAGAGAATGTAAAGGATTGGAGTCAGGCCCAAGGCACATGTGGGACAACCACATAGCTGGGTGGCCCACAGAGGGGGGGCTGTGGTGGGAGAGGTGAGGCTGAAGAGGACGGGCAGGTGGGAACGGATCGCAGAGAGGCTCAAAGGTTATGTTGTGAAACGATCGATCTGGTTACCAGAGGAGAATGGGCTCTGTACAGCAGAGGATAGGGAGACCCTAACCCTAACCCCTAACCCTTACCCCAACCCTAACCCTAATCAAACATCATGCTCAATTTTGAGGACTAACAGCTCTACTCTGAACTCACAAACAAGTCCATCATGCTGGCTTTCACTCATTGCTCAGTATTATACTGAAAGTTCTACCCAGAACAATAAGGCAAGAAGTAAGGCACCCACATGTGAAAGGAAACAGTAGAACTAGGTCTATTCAGAGACCAGAGATGACATCATCTTATATAGAGAGCTTCTTAAAGAATCAACAAAAAATGATTACAGCCAGTTACCTAATTCAGCAAAGTTACAGGACAAAATATCAATACACAAAAATCTCTCTTATTTGTACACACTAGCAATGAATCATCCAAAAAGGAATTTAAGAAAACAATTCCATTTTAGGGAACATCAACATTAACCAAATACTTAGGAATAGATGTAATCAAGGTGCACGTCTTGTACACTGAAAATTACAAAACATTGCTGAAAGAAAGTAAAGGAAACCTGAATAATTCTGAAGACACCCCATGATGATGAAAAAACATACTATTGATAAGATGGCAATAGTACACAATGTAATGTGGAAATTTAATGTGTTCCCAAGAAAATTCACAAAGGCCTTTGGGAAGCCAATCCTAACAGTCATATGGAATTTCAAGGCACCACAAGATAGCCAGAACAATCTTGAAAAAGAAAATCAAAGGTGAAAGGTCATACTTCCAAAGTTCAAATCTTAATACAAAGCAACAGTAAATAAAACGTTGTGATACTGTCGTAAAGGTATGCATACACCCTGAAACAAATAATACATTATATGCTAATTAATTGAATTTAAATTTAAAAAATTTTTAAATAAAGTAACAATTTTTATTGTTATGCATACCCTTTTAAAAAGGTATGCATACAGATCAGTGGGATTTAACTGAGAGCCCAGAAATAAACCCCTTCTTCTATGGTCCACTGAATTTTGACAAGGGTCGACAATATTACATTGGGAGACAATTGGTTACCCATGTGCAGAGGAATGAAACTGGACCCTTACCTCAGACCACATATAAACATTAGCTCAAAATAAGTAAAGGCTTAAATGGAAGAGGTAAAATTATAAACTCTAGAAGAAATAAATGGGGATAAATCTTCATAATCTTGGATTTAGCAATGCTTTTAGCTCTGACACCAAAGCATAAGCAAAGAAAAAATAGATAAAATAATATCCTCAAAATTAAAAATCTTTTCAGGGCGCCTGGGTGGCTCATTCAGTTAAGCGTCTAACTTAATTTTGGCTCAGATTATGATCTCAGGGTCATGAGATCAAGCCCCATGTCAGGCTCCATGCTGAGTGTAGGGCCTGCTTGAGAGTCTCTCTCCCTCTCCCTCTGCCCCCGACCACTCACACACTCTTTCTCCCTCACTCTGAAAAAAAATGTAAAAAAAAATTAAACATCTTTGTACACCAGAAGTTACTATCCTGAAAGTGAAAAGACAGCCCCCAGAAGGAAGGAAATATTTGTACATATGTATCTAGTAAGAGTCTGTTGTCCCGAATATGTAAAGAGCTTTTACAACTCCTCAACAAAAAAAACCCCTAATTTTAAAATAGACAAAAGACTTGGATAGACCCTTCTCCAGAGAAATCATGGGGAGTTGGGTGTTTAATGCATACAGAGTCTCCCTTGGGGAGAATGAAAAAGTTCTGGAGAATGATGTACAACCGTGGGAACTCAGCTAAGGCCAGAGAAGTGTGTAACTAAAATGTTTTAAGTGGTAAATGTTATTTATGCTTAGTCACAGTGAAAAAGTGAATGAAGGACTGATGCATATCACAACGTGGATGGACACTGAAAACAGCCCAAGTGACAGAAGCCACACAGAAAATACCACTCAGATTAGAGCCATCTGTAAATGGCTCTAAATCCATCCTTAAATCCATCAGAGTTGTGCAAATAAGGGAAAGTCTCAGAGCAGTTCCAGAAAAAGAAAACTGGATCAGAATGAAGAAAGACATTTCAGACTGTGGGGCAGGTGGCGACAATTGAAGTGGGTCTGTGGTCTGGGTTAAAATGTGGAAACCGTAATGATTTCCTCATTTAGGGTTATGTGGTGGTTTTGCAGGTGTCCCTGTTTGCAGTAAAACACACTGAAGCACCCTGTGTGAAGTGGCAAATGTGGTAAGGAAACGACAACTGGGGGGTCTGAGTGTGGAGATAAAGCGTATTTGTGCTGCGGTGACAGGTTTACTGCACTTTGTAATCACTGCAGAGTCAATTACTCTTCCAAACAACCATGATAGCACCAGGTCACAGAAGCAAAGATGACATCAAACTTCGTGATGGAGGCCAAGCCCTCCCAGATCCAGTTCACCCACGGTGGAGAGGCCACTCACCCTTGTAGGAGGCCACATGTTAGCAAGAGACTCCTGGGAGGATTAAATCGGCGGCCACTGTGTCTTGGGTGCAGTAGAAGCAGTGGGATTTGGAATTCCAATTTTCCACAACGCTCCACCAAAAACTGGTTAGAACTGTGAAAATGCATGAAGGGGAACCTCAGTAAAGTGGACTGGGGATGCCAGAAGGGGAGGCTGGAGGGGGGAGCCTACCACTGGGTCAGTTACAGGAACAACTGTCAGTTACAGAGCCAACATTAGAAGCCTCCACAGGAGAGACTCATCAGTTACAGGCCCCAGAGGGGAAGATGTAAGTTTCATCTTCTCCAAGAAATCCACCACCCCTGCAGCTCAGCAGGTGAGAATGTTCCATCACCTCAAACCCCTGCTTTTCTCCAGTGGACTTTTCTTCAAAACAACCCTCCCAACTTCCCCCACCTCCAAGAAATAATGTTTCTCTCCTTTCTTTCTTGCACTTGCCTGTGATGTGGCCGTACCTTGCTTGTCCCGGATTGCAAGCCTCTGCTATTCCCAAAAAAACCCATTTTGCTGGTAAAATAACCGGCAGTTTTAGTTTAACAGAACTAATTAATTGGATAACTTGGTAAGAAACAAAAGCAATATACAAAAATCAGTTGCATTTCTATGTGCTCATAACAAACATCAGAAAGAGAAATACGAAGAACAATGTCATTTACACCTGCATCAAAAAGAACACTACACCTAGGAATAAATTTAACCAAGGAGGTGACAGACCTGTTCTCTGACACCCGTTGAGACACTGAAGACAGACATCGAGGGAGACACATGGAGATGGGAAGACAGTCTGAGCTCAGGGAAGAACCGACACTGTGAAAATATCTACTCTCCCCAAAGCTGTCTACATGACAAGTCAGTGCCATCGCTACGAACTTCCAGCGGGGTCTTCACAGACACCGAACCAACAACCCTGAAGCGGGTGTGGACGCGGGGAGGACCCCGCAGGGCTGAGGCCGGGGGAGCACGAGCACAGCGGCGGGCAGCCGCCCCCTGACCGCAGACTGCCGGAGGAGCCCCAGGAACCAAATCCGTGTGGCGCATAAACACAGACCGTGGACCCCCAGAGCGGATCCGAGTCCAGAAAGAGGAGACCCGACAGCCCCGCGCACAGCACCCCCGGGACCCCACGTCACCGCACACAAAGCCACGGAAACCCCCCGGTCTGTGCAACCGCCCTTCGTCCGCTGGGCCCTGTGAGCACGGACCCCCTCAGCAGTCCCCCTCAGACGGCTTCTCCTCACCTTCTCCTCCCACGGCGGGTCCTGAGGAGGCCGGGCTCCTGTCCGTGTGGACGGGGCCCCGCATCCTCCAGAGCGGATCCCGTCAGCATGGATGCGGCCCCACATCCTCCACAGTGGGTCCTGAGGAGGCCGGACTCCTGTCCTTGTGGACACCGCCCCATGTCCTCTAGAAGCCTCCACAGCGGGTCCTGTGGGTATGGAC
>NW_028046699.1:0-427 GCF_054177405.1 Leptonychotes weddellii
ACATAAAAGGAGACACATAAAAAGGATAAAGGACCGGGCGCCTGGGTGGCTCAGTTGGTTAAGCGACTGCCTTCGGCTCAGGTCGTGATCCTGGAGTCCCGGGATCGAGTCCCGCATCGGGCTCCCTGCTCGGCAGGGAGCCTGCTTCTCCCTCTGACCCTTCCCCCTGTCATGTGCTCTCTGTCTCTCTCATTCTCTCCGTCTCAAATAAATAAATAAAATCTTTAAAAAAAAAAAAAAAAGGATAAAGGACCATTTTAGCAACTCAGAAATTCTCCGACTCTGAAGAAAGACACTGAAGAATGAAAGGAGGCAAAATATGATTGTGGATTATATGGTTAAGGAGACAGGGATAAGGAAAAGAGTGAGGGCATGTCTAGGATTCCCCAGATTTCTGGCTTTGGCAACCAGGTAAAATGGGATGGCA
>NW_028046700.1:0-427 GCF_054177405.1 Leptonychotes weddellii
TGGACTCTGAAAAACAAACTGAGGGTTCTAGAGGGGAGGGGGGTGGGAGGATGGGTTGGCCTGGTGGTGGGTATTGAGGAGGGCACGTTCTGCATGGAGCACTGGGTGTTGTGCACGAACAATGAATCATGGAACACTTCATCTAGAACTAATGATGTAATGTATGGGGATTAACATAAGAATTAAAAAAAAAAAAAAAAAAAAAGAAATATGGATGAAGCCATGCAATATTTCTGAAAACAAGATTTTTGCGATTATCTCCAAAGAGAAAAACATGAAAGATGTGGAATATTGTTTTATCATACAATTTTGTTGAAAAGATTACACTAAAAAATAAAGTCAACACTTGATTCTTTTTTATTCTTTTTTTTTTTTTTTAAGATTTTATTTATTTGACAGAGACACAGTGAGAGAGGGAATATAAGCA
>NW_028046701.1:0-427 GCF_054177405.1 Leptonychotes weddellii
CTTAACGACTGAGCCACCCAGGCGCCCCAAGAATAGTAAATCTAAATTACCACAAATGACAGAGGTTTAGAAACCTGATCTGACCTATTTTTGCTCAATTGCTTGCTGAAATTTTCTTCACGCCCCATGATATGCAGATTTCAACTTTTAAGGGTAATACAACAGGCAGCATGTTACAATAAGCGGTAACTCAAATTAGTATGAACTACTGAACATTTCTACAGCAAGAAGAAATAAAATCTTTAAACCGAAGTTTAAAGACATCTCCACAATAAAATTCCTCATGATTCTCAATAATCTTTTTAATTTAATAACATTATATACTTAAAACTATTGATTTAAGTAAAAAAAAAAAAAATTACAATTTTAGGGCACCTGGGTGGCTCAGTTGGTTAAGCGACTGCCTTCAGCTCAGGTCATGATCCTA
>NW_028046702.1:0-427 GCF_054177405.1 Leptonychotes weddellii
TGGACTCTGAAAAACAAACTGAGGGTTCTAGAGGGGAGGGGGGTGGGAGGATGGGTTGGCCTGGTGGTGGGTATTGAGGAGGGCACGTTCTGCATGGAGCACTGGGTGTTGTGCACGAACAATGAATCATGGAACACTTCATCTAGAACTAATGATGTAATGTATGGGGATTAACATAAGAATAAAAAAAAAAAAAAACAGGGTAAGGGCATAGTAGATGGAGTGGCTGTGGGAGATGCTGTCTATCTAGTGGTTTACACGATCATGGCATTTCTCCCCAGCACACTGTGCCTCTCCATAATAGAACCGTATTCTTGCTCTTGCTACAATTTCCTTGGAGTTAACAACCGGATTTTCAGTTTTCAAATTCCCATGTAAAAGTAATAATAATTATTGGAGTTGACTTAGGCTGCAAAGGAAATGCCTC
>NW_028046703.1:0-427 GCF_054177405.1 Leptonychotes weddellii
ATCATTATCATTATTTTACTTTTTTTTACAATTAATCCAAGAAATACAAATTTATTTTTATTTTTTATTTTTTTCCACATGATGATCTTTTTTTTTTTATTCTTATGTTAATCCCCATACATTACATCATTAGTTTTAGATGAAGTGTTCCATGATTCATTGTTTGTGCATAACACCCAGTGCTCCATGCAGAATGTGCTCTCCTCAATACCCACCACCAGGCTAACCCATCCTCCCACCCCCCTCCCCTCTAGAACCCTCAGTTTGTTTTTCAGAGTCCATCGTCTCTCATGGTTTGTCTACCCCTCCGATTTCCCCCGCTTCATTCTTCCCCTCCCGCTGCCGCCTTCTTCTTTTTTTTTGATTTTATTTATTTATTTGAGAGAGAGAATGAGACAGAGAGAGAGAGCATGAGAGGGGGGAGGAT
>NW_028046705.1:0-427 GCF_054177405.1 Leptonychotes weddellii
GGAATTCAGCTGGATAGGGATCAAACCATTCTGAACACCTACAAACTCAACAGGAGATCGAAGAAAGGAATAGCAACAACTCTCTCATCAGAAAAGCGACCACTTTCTGGAAGGTAGGACGTGCGGAGAAGTGAATCCGAGGCGATATTCGGGAGGATAGACGGCGGGGGAGGGGCCTCCGTCGGCCGCTTCTGGCAAGGGATAGAACCACGGAGCACAAAATCGGATCTTTTAAAAGTCTGCTCCGCTAAAGGACGTCACTCTGCTGGCTAAGCGGGGGGTGGAACCCTCCGGGACAGTGTGGTCTCAGGACCCTTGGGGTCACAGAAAGACCGGGGGTGCCTGAGTGCGGCAGAGCTCCCAGGTAACGGAGCAGGGAAGCTGGCTGCAGAGGCAGAGCCCAGGCGCGGGCTCTCAGCTCGGGGTT
>NW_028046706.1:0-427 GCF_054177405.1 Leptonychotes weddellii
CCACTCTGGAAAACAGTGTGGAGGTGCCTCAAAAAGTTGAAAATAGAGCTACCCTACAACCCAGCAATTACACTAGTAGGTATTTACCCCAAAGACACAAATGTAGTGATCCAAAGGGGCACCTGCACCCCAGTGTTTATAGCAGCAATGTCCATGATAGCCAAACTATGGAAAGAGCCCAGATGTCCATCAACAAATAGATAAACAAGATGTGTGTAAAACACACACGATGAAATACTACTCAGCCAAAAACAAAAAATGAAATCTTGCCATTTGCCATGATGTGGATGGAACTAGAGGGTATTATGCTAAGTGAAATAAGTCAATCAGAGAAAGACAATTATCATATGATCTCACTCATATTTGACTTTAAGAATCATAACAGAAGATCATAGGCGAAGAAAGGAAAAAATAAAACAAGATGAAA
>NW_028046707.1:0-427 GCF_054177405.1 Leptonychotes weddellii
TTCCATTTTAGTACTTTAATATGCTGGCTATACCCCTTAAAACCAATTCCAGGACTTATGAATAATTTCCCATCTGCATTTTGAGAAATATAGGCCAGAACCACTTCATCTTGAAGCCCAACACACCCAGTTTATAGAATTAATGCCCATTTGTGGCACGGGAATTTAAAGAGTCCTCATCCGAAATTCCAAGACTAAGTGATAGAACCCACCAGATCTGGTTTTTACTTTTAATTTTTTTTTATTCTTATGTTAATCCCCATACATTACATCATTAGTTTTAGATGAAGTGTTCCATGATTCATTGTTTGTGCATAACACCCAGTGCTCCATGCAGAATGTGCCCTCCTCAATACCCACCACCAGGCTAACCCATCCTCCCACCCCCCTCCCCTCTAGAACCCTCAGTTTGTTTTTCAGAGTCCAT
>NW_028046708.1:0-427 GCF_054177405.1 Leptonychotes weddellii
TTTGAAATAATGAGGCAAATTTTACTAGCCATTTGCCCTCATCACAGTCCCCGAAAGAGGGACCCTATTCCAAGTATTTTTTGGAGTCATCTTGATATCACCTATAAGTCCTCCTCTCACACTTTTCATCTGAATTATAGATGCAGCTTTTGTTCGACATGGGAAAGAAGGAAAGAGTAAGTTTTCAAGGCAGATGAGAATAGATTATCACATTGAAATAGAAATTAAAAAAAAATGAATGTAAAAGAAAAAGATGTATGGTGAGTGCTGTGAATTGTGTAAGACATGAATCACAGACCTGTACCTCTGAAACAAATAATACATTGTATGTTTAAAAAAAAAAAAAACGATAGTAGGAAGGGAAAAATGAAGGGAGGGAATCAGAGGGGGAGACGAACCATGAGAGACGATGGACTCTGAGAAACAA
>NW_028046709.1:0-9286 GCF_054177405.1 Leptonychotes weddellii
CCATCAAAAGATTTTTGCAAGATTAGTCATAGTATATTTATTCTAATAACCCTGAGTTGGAAAAGCCAAGGTGTCCCTCAATAGGAGAATGGATAAACTGGTATTTTCATACTATATTCATACAATGGAATATTCCTCAGCCATAACAAAAGAATGAACTACTAATACATGGGATGAATAAATGAGTCTCAAAAACATTATGCTGAGTGAAAGAATCTTAACATAAAAGAGTCCATACTGTACATATGAACTCCATTTATATAAAGTTCCAGGACAGGCAAAGTTAGACTATAATATAAAAAAAAAATCTGGGCAGAAGTTGCTTTTCAGGCGTGGGGGGTAAGAATTTACTGGGAAGCAGCATTAGATAACTCTGGTAATGTTCTAAACAGGAGAGGGGTTTGGGTTACCTTAGTGTATGCATTTGTCAAAACTCAACATATGTACACTTAAAATTTGTGTACTTCTGGAATGTTTGGCTTATTTCAAAACAAAAATAAACTATAATGAAATGCGTGCTGAAGCACTTAGGGGAAAATTCAGTGTGGTCTTATTTTAAGACATTACATTGAAGCGCCTCAAAATACCTGATGGGTCAACTGGTGGGCAAAGAGATGGATACATGGATAGTTATATGTTAAACACGTTGAGTAAAATGTGAATGGTATATGAGTATTCACTAGAAAAAAATTTTAAAAATTTGCCATGTTTGAAATTTTTCATCGTAAAATGTTGAAAAAGGGGGGCACCTGGGTGGCTCAGTCAGTGAAGTGTAGACTCTTGATTTCAGCTCAGTTCATGATCTCAGGGTTCTGAGATCGAGCCTCATGTTGGGCTCTGTGCTGGGTGTGGAGTTTGCTTGGGATTCTCTCTCTCCCTCTATGCCCCCCCCCAAAAATGTTGAAAAAGGAAATAAAGTACAAATAAAATTAGAAATGAGAAAGATATCTACAATATACAATTAAGTAGGATAATAAATCAGCTGATAGAGATGTTGGGGAACAAGACTTCAGAGTGTTCACCAAATGGGATTACTACTGGCGACTCTAGATTTAGACACTGCTACAGCCACTCTAGGTTCTCAGTACCACTGGGGGTGAGGGGCTTCTCCCTGGGCTGAGTTTGCTGTGTGACTGGGACACAGCCAGGCATCTCCTGAATGAAAAGAAGGGTGTCAACTGAGATGTGTGTTCACTGTTGTTTAACCTAAATTCAGATCCTCCCCCTCTGCTGCAGAGGTGCAGTGAGGAGGTGAAAACAAGCGAGGAGACAGCTCAAGGTCATCTTCCTCCAGGTCAAAGGACATAGCAGGAGAGAGGACAGGGGTTTGCAAAGACACTAAAGGCCTCAGGTCACTGACGCAGCTGACCTTGGAAAGGGGACCAAAGCTGTCAATAGTTGTCTTCATGCCACATTCCTGAGTGGCTTGTGTCCACCCAAGTTAATCCTTATTTTTGAATAGCTAGTAAGATATCTCAAATACAATCAAATAGGCAATTATGCAGCATCAGATTTAAATTCAGATATTCAGTGTATGTGATACGGATTGGGAAGCCATGAGAGTAAATTCCTGATAATAGAACAATTATCCCCAAATTAAGACTTAGGGGATACTTATCATTAGATGGTAGAAAATATAAAAGTATTCAGGAGCAAGGAGAGTAAATCAGCAGAATATCAAAGCAGAAAAGGTAGGAGAGACTTAGGAATAAATATTAAGAGAGATCAATAGAAAGAGGACAAAACAAAATGCTGGTGGATTGTGTGACTAAGTGGTCCCTGGTTGTTTACAGTTCACACCAGAGAGGAGGGAGTGAAAAAGGTGACTAGTAAAGTCTTGGTCCCTTTGAGCTGCTGTAGCAATCAATATACCACAGATTGGGAAGCTTATCAACAATAAAAATTTAATTCTCACAGTTCTGGAGGCAGAGAGTGTGGTGTCAAGGTGCTAGGCAGTCGGATGATGGCTCTCCTCCTGGTTCACAGCCAGGGACCTCTCGCTGTGTCCTCACAGGGTGCCAGGGGCTGGGGAGCCCTCTGGAGCCTCCTTTATAAGGTGCCATCCCACTTATGAGGCTCCATCCTCATGGTTTAAGCATTTCCCAAAGGACCCGCCTACTAATAACCTTTGGGGGTTAGGACTTCAACATATCAATCTAGGGGACACATTTAGACCACAATAGGTAGACAGGACATGGGGGAGGCAGATGTTGATTGCCTGGAGGTTTTGCCTCAAAAAAAGGAAGGCTAGACTCATCACCCAGATCCCTAACCCTACCACCCAACAGCCTCCTAATGAATAGTGAGGGAGCACAGCTCTTACGGGGCAAATACCCCCCCATCACCATAAAGAAGTATCCCTCCTATAATTGTCATACCCAGGGCACCTTAGTGTGTGTAGCCAACCCCAAACAATCCTTTTGTGAATGGAAATCTCAGGGACTCACATGTGACTCATTAGATTGCACATGACCTGAAATAGGGCAGACGTGTCCCTTACTGTTTCAGCAACTGTGTTCAAAGGGAGAGCAGCCCACGCCTAATCTCTGTTTGCCGTAGCTGCCAAGACACATTACAACATATAAAGGAGGCAGTCAGCTGAATTATAAGTGAATCCCTTTCTTAGAAAATGACATCTCAGTATAGTCTGCCAAAAGAGCGGCAGAGTCACTAAGTCAAGCCAAGAAAGGAAAGCTGAAGAACAGAGGGGGCCGCCTTTCATGTCCTGTGTGAGGCAGGAGGGTTTCGGCGATGGAGCAGTTAACCTGAATTTACCTGGGGAAGAGGGGAGTGGATTTTTAATCAGCACAATCATGCCTAAGCATCAGAAGTGTGGACCTTCAGACTGAAATACACATATATGTGCTTTGGGGGTAAGGGTGAAGTCTACGCTAATAAAGAACACAAATGTAGCCAAAAATTAATTCTGGAAAACTGAATTCAATGAGCAGAAGGCTACTGTAAGCAATCCCTGTGCATGATGAGGAAGACTTGAACCCATCTTATAGTCACTTACCATTTACTCACGATGTTAGGGCCCCAACATAGGTGTCCCCCTCTTCAATTAAAGACATGTTTAATTAATTGGGTAGATAGTACATGACACAGGAAGTAGATGCAGAGGTAGAATTAGGAGGGCAAAAGACTTCTTGAGGAGAAACACCTATGTCAGAAAAGGTTTGGGAGGAGGGAGCCATCCCTCCAGGATGCAGACTGCAATCTCTACCAGCCCCATTCCTGAGCAGAGCGTGCTCAGTTGTCTGACCTGCCTCGGGGCAAAAATGAGATTAAGCTGTTGTTCAGTGCCTGGGGCAGTCTTGAGCATAACATGGGGCAGATCTTAAAGGAACAAACAGCTAAAAGCCCTCAGCTAACCACAGTCCTCACAAGGAGACAGTCCTAAAGGGGGATCTGAGAGGCACATCTCTTTGTACTCATAATCCCAGAGCACAGATAAGGACCATCTGCATCAGCTCCTACAGAGCCCAGAGAATAGGCTACCATAGGGCTCCCTTCAGGTGTTCACTCCAGAGACAAAAGCAGACCATGACCAGTCACCAGGAATCATAAATGAACATGAACTAGAAGACTCTGGAAGATCATCACAGAATACTGTTCACACCACCGAGAAGGTGGATGGCTAAGGATGATCACAGAACATCCCCCAGCTGGAGGAGGAAGAACAAACTAACTCTTCACCCTGACTGTAGATGGGTGGATTCAGGGAGACGAGGGGCCGGGGGCTTATGGTTATAAAACAAGTAGTACTCATTCCTGTCTCCTTGTGTGAGCAATCCGCTTGGTGCCTCTTCCTCAGAAGGGGAGGCCATAAACTATATAATGCAGAGTTCTGGTAACTCTGGGGGAGTCAAGGATGCCAGCACACAACATCAAGAGTTCCCATGTTTCTTCTCAGGTAAGATTCTCAGAAATGATGACCACTGGGAAGCTGTACGGCCAGGATGGATGCAATCAGCTGTGGAAACTCAGGGAAGCAACACATTCCTTGGAAAACATTATCTAGATACAGAAAACATCCAACAATTTTTGCCTTTTGATATTTCTTATGTTTAAACAGTTTCTCACTAAGTTCAATGATTACTAGAAAACTGTGATAATCAAAATGCAAGGTCAAAATAGACATTAGTGTGTCTGCTTAGTATGTCCACTGTTGATCTAGAATATTCAACAGTATTTAAGAAGATGAATAATATCACTTTGAAATGTAGTCTCTAAAGATGGGCTGACAGGAAATCAGAAAAAAAGGGTGTTTGGGAGTGAAATAGCTAAAATATTCTATTTTATCAACATTTTTATTCCACAATGGCAAGGCAAATTCTTAACCTTTATATTTATTTTTAGAATTATTAGGGAAGAGAAATTAAATAAAAGGCATTAAATATTGTACCTGTTCTATTGACTTTGGGAAATGACCGTCAAAAAAATCACCTAGGTTCCAACAACCATGGGGACTTTCTGAAAGGCAAATATTTTTCTATTTCATGCCCTTCAGGAGGATTTCATATCCTGCCAATGGCCCTGGTTCTCAGAAACAACCTCTACTTTGCTTGGGTTGCAGCAAACTCTGCTCCTTCCTCTAACTCCCGTGGGTATCTTTCCTCATCTTCTGTCTTCCTGCTTTTCTTCTACTTCTTGTCTGTTTCCTTCACTATCATTGAGTGCCTTCCATATATATCACACGGAACATTCAATCCTTGTGGAGAACTTGGAACAATAACAATATCCCCGTTGTAGAGAGGGAGAAACTAAGGCTCAGCAAGTCAGAGAGGTATGCTCACATCTCTTCCCCCCACAGCATCACCCTCTGTTTTATTTGCCTTTATTTATCTGTTTATAAAAGGAGAGCCACGAAGTATATTTTAAAGTGTCACTCTGGCAATTTATTTAAATATTTTCCTGACGTAGTTTTTTTTTTTTTTTTGTAACTGATGATGGACATTAATGTGCTTGTGAGTAGTGAAAAAAAATCAAAATTAAAGCAGGAAGAAGTTCGTCTAAAATGAAGGATGTCCTCAAGGTAATTAGAAGCTGGTACATGCATGTTGCTAAGTGAAAGAAACCAGTCTGGGGAGGCTACATAGTGTATGATTCCAACTCTAGGAGATTCTGGAAAAATGAAAAATTAGAGACAGTAAAAAAAGATCAGTGGTTGCCAGGCTTGGGGCAGGAGGATGAATAGATGGAACACGGGATTTTAGGACAGTGAAACTATTCCATGTGATAACGGAATGGTGAATGCGTGGCATTATGTGTTTGGCAAAACCCATAGAACCAGAGAACACAAAGAGTGAACCCTGATGCAAACCAGGGACTTCAGTTCATGACAATGTACCAATATCGGTTCACCACTTGTAACAAATGTGCCTCACAGTGCAAGATGTTAATCATAGGGGAGACTGCAGAGCTGGGGGGTTTGGGGGCAAGATCCAAGATATGGGAACTCTGTACTTTCTGCCCAATATTCTGTAAATCTAAAACTGCCCTAGAAAATAAAGTCTGTTATTATTTTTTTTTTAAAAAGGACTTCCTTAAAAAATAGGTGGTACAGGAAGAAGGTTGGCTAATGTTGATACCAAAATATACCCCAATTTTAAGACGTATTTTAAAGTTGTTAGATAGGCTGCCCACTAAATGTCTGAGTCCTGAAGAATGCCAAGTGGCTTTAAATCATGAACAAAGAACAAAGAGAAACGATTCTAATACAAATTTCCATTTTTCTCTATTCACTGCAGACAGCATGCTCATGCCTTTAAGTCATGGGCAGATGGCTCAGTGACAGGCGGTGGGTATTCATATGTGCAGGACTGAATCTCATTACACTCTAACAAGAAGATCATAATGGTGACAATCAAAACCAAGTCTGGCTAATCACATGCAAGAGGCACTGATTTTTTTTTTTTTTTTAACTTAGGGCAGGGACATTTTCATGCAATCCAAGAAATCTGATGATGAATGTTACTTTCATTATCTTTTATTTCCTTTTTCCCTTAAAGATCTAAGTGAACCAATGCAATTTAAAAACTAATTTCCAATTACATTACAGTTATTTTTATTATTGTGTTTTCCCTCAATATTACATAGATGAGATCATCTCTTCTTCTTGCTTATTATTATTATTATTATTATTTTGCCAGAAGTCCTTTAAAAAATCTCTGTAATAAAGCACACTCTACCCCTTAACATATGTGCAATCGATAACAAAAAGAGTCTCAGCATAACCCACCGGTATCATCATCAACAAATTCACTGAATTTCAATACATAGCAAATTACACAGGCCTCTTTTTCAGCTTATAATGTAAACTACATAGCATGGAGCAGACTTATTTTAAAATGCATTGAAAATACTAGCAATCTCACATATTCTGCGGACTTCGTTTAATTAAGAATATGCATCCATGCAAGACTGTTTGGGGAGCAGAAATAGTGAAATATCTGTTTTTTCAAAATTATGAAGAACTTTAAAAACCCATGTCGATTTTAAAATTATCACTCTGTTTGCGGCTTGTAAACATCCTGGGACAGGTGCAATTTCAAGAAAGTCTTCCATCCATAAGAGAGAACAAGCTTAGTAAACCTGAAAATTCTAACACACCAAGTGCTGTGGATATACATGAAAGAAACTGAGTTAATAAACCACAGGAGAGGTAAAGGGATGACAGATGCTTCTCAGGGAACTGGGGGTTCCAGGGCTGTCATTTCTTTAGGAAGCCAGGAACAGAGGCCTTCAGCCTGCATGGAATGAGTCACAATTAAAAAAGTCTCTGTACCCTCGAGGAAAAGAATCAGTTAATGAATTCATTTATCCACATGAAAAGGCAAGGAGCAACCTTGTCTACCCCTGGCCAGCTTGTAGCGCAAAGATGTTTCTAAATCCCAGGCCTGTCCATTAAGGTGGTTTGGAGTAGGAAAATACAATTATCTGATCCAGGAAACCAGAATACCAGAAATTTACCTAAAGTAGGTTTCCTAGGCCTGTGGAGATACTAGCAGGTATTTAGCAAAACAAAAGATGAAACTGCCTTGGATCCATGCCATGAAGATTCCCAGATAGAACTCTTTTAATTTAGGTCCCCAATCCAAAATTATAAAACATGCCGGAGAGCAAGCCTCCACAAGCAAGAGATAGCACACGCAAAAAAGCAGAAATCGAGTCCTGAGAATTTCCAGTAAAATAATCACGCAGTAGAAGATATAAAAGAAATAAATTTAAAATGTTTAAAAGTATTTTTTAAAAAAAGATGCCGAGATCATAAGAAAGTGGCACCATAACAAAAGAAGCAGATCAATTAAAAAATAGTAATAGATGTCCCAGAAGTTAAATAAAAGCATAGTCATTCAAATTAAGATCTTTTTTTTTAATTTTTTTTTTTTTTAAGATTTTATTTATTTGCGAGAGAGAGAATGAGAGACAGAGAGCATGAGAGGGAGGAGGGTCAGAGGGAGAGGCAGACTCCCCGCCGAGCAGGGAGCCCGATGCGGGACTCGATCCCGGGACTCCAGGATCATGACCTGAGCCAAAGGTAGTCGCTTAACCAACTGAGCCACCCAGGCGCCCTCAAATTAAGATCTTAATGGATGAATAAAATTGTAGATTAGATACAGCGGAAGAAAGAATTGGTAGGAAGGAAAATTAATCCAGACAGCCATTCTCAATCTTGGCAGCATATTCAAATCTCCTGAAAAATTTTAAAATGCTGGTGGCCAGACAATACTCCACACCAACTAGATCAAAATCTTTGAAGAAAAGATTTAGGCATCAGTCTTTTTTCCAGTTCCACCGATGAGTACAGTGTGAGGCTGTTCTAGCAAGAGCTGCCTGAGAAACAGCATGTAAGAAATTGGTCAGTGGAAGTAGCATGATCCAGAGGGAAAACACACACACACCCCTGACACGTGAGGCTTGTTGTAGTTCTTTATTTTTTGACTACCTTTTCTGTGCCAGACACCATAGATAAATGAGACACAAAAATTAAGAATTTCAAGGTGCATCATGAAGCACAGTTACCACAAAATCCAAACCTACTGATGTGCTGCTTTTACTAGGAAGCTAGTTGGTAGCTGAAATTTCTCTGTACTGTGGTCAGAGTTGCATTGCAATAGAGGAAAGTTCAGAAATCTCAATCCATTGGTGTTCACACCTGTAAAACTATTGTGTATTTTCCCCAATACCTGCGCCCAGCTGTGCTGTACTGAACACACACACTTAGGCTTTGCTCCTTCTGCTCTGGGAGACCCAGCAGCAACTGAGTTTCCTCCTCAGCTATGGCCAGCTTTCCAGCATCTTCATGAGTAGTCTTTTAGGTCTCCCCTTGCCTGGAGGATCTCAGCGCCTTTCCCATCGGGAAAGGAAGGAATAGTCTCTCCATGAGCAGCAATCTGACTGCTTTGACCCCGTCCCTCCTAACGTGCATGCTGATGGCAGGAAAATGTGGGGCGCGGTGGATGGTAGTAGGGTCTGAACGGCGCCTTTTGGGACATCTGTGGGAAGGTGGATGAGTCCCAGTGGTGATGACTCAATGATTCCGGAATGTGCTGTCCTATGTGTGAAGCCATCACCTGAGTCTGGGGATCCTGGAAACATTTCACTTCACACCATGCGTGGGAATAACATGAATGATGTTTCATGAGCCCAACTTTAAAAATAAATTAAAAATGAACACAGCCTTAGAAATAAATTTAAAATGAAAAAATTAATAAACCATTTCCCCTGGCCATATCTTTTTCTCTCAATTAATAATTCATAACACCTATTTTTAAAAATAAGCAGTGTACTTGATTGTTATACTTTTTCAATAAACCTTTAAAATTCTTGAAACGTTGAGAAATCCCAATATTTCAGAATTATTTCTTGGAATGAATTCCATTTAATTTCATTTCTTGGAATGAATTCCAAATTTAAAGTTTAAAATGTTGCCCATACTTAAAAACAGTCAGGCAGTGATATTAATCTTCCAATTCACTAGTTTGCTATAGTTTATATTGATTAAATAATTCTCATTATAGACAATGGAACAAAGCACATCTCATATAGCTACAGAGCCCTGATTCCTACCATTTTTGCATGGTACTGCCACCTACTGGCTAATTTTATTATGGCACATTAGGTAGAACAATCATTTTCCATTACCAGTATTGTCATTTAAAAAAAAAAATTCAGCTGTGAATTGTGCAAGACTGTTGAATCTCAGATCTGTACCTCTGAAACAAATAATGCAATATATGTTGAGAAAAAAGAAGAAGAAGAAGAAGAAGGTAGCAGGAGG
>NW_028046710.1:0-427 GCF_054177405.1 Leptonychotes weddellii
AATTCCTCATATCAGTGAGATCATATGATACATGTCTTTCTCTGTTTGACTTATTTCACTCAACATAATACCCTCCAGTTCCATCCACGTCGTTGCAAATGGCGGGGCAGGTATCTTTTATGACATCAAATTAAAGGTTGTTATTTTTGAACAGAGCAGTGACATGATATCACTTTGGTCCTCATTCTGCTTATTCTTTTGAGAAAAGACCGCAGGAGAGCAATCTCGGAAACAGGACAACCTCATTCGAGGCTCTCCCATTACCAGGCAGGAGATGTTTAGTAATGAATCTGGTGGGAAGGATTCAGATTTTGGATAAATTAATCAGACATGATCAGACATTAAACACTGCTGCCCTGTCACTTTGTGCACATTCGCTTCTCCGGGGTTGAAGCAATGGCAAGAAACATGTCTTAAGTTTCTTTGA
>NW_028046711.1:0-427 GCF_054177405.1 Leptonychotes weddellii
CTTCCTATAGAAATTTCAGTAATGCATAGTCTGATACAATGGTTCTCAACCCTATTGGACCCAATGCTTCCATTTTGTTTGTTTTTTGAACATTACATCTCCATTATTTATTATTTTATAGCTAGAAGTTTGTACCCTTTGTACCCATTTTTAATATATGTGCTGCCAAAGCGAGCACTGTACCCTTTGTTCCCAATGCTTCCCTTTTATCACAAAATATTTTTTAACATCTCCTTTATTATTCCAAAAGAAATTCAGAGAATAACATATCCAGGTTTTCCCCTAGAGTATGTGAAGCCCAGAGAAAATACTTTGTGTGGGACCCCTTTCCACATAAACCACTTATCTCACCTAAAATCAGCATGTAAACACCATTCTATTGGCCTGCTATCATTTGATCCTGGAAAAAAAAAAGTACTACACTGAC
>NW_028046712.1:0-427 GCF_054177405.1 Leptonychotes weddellii
TAAATAAAATCTTAAAAAAAAAAAAAAAAGAAAAGAAAAATGTCCTCATGAAAAGGGGAGTGTGGACGCTGACAGGTGCAGGGGAAGGCCATGAGGGGACTGGCATTCTGCGGCCACGAGCCTGGGACCACCGAGAGCACATCCTTCCCTGGCACCTGCCGGCGAGCCCGGCCACACCCGCATCTCCGACCTCTGGCCTCGGACCTCTGGCCCCGGACTGAGGGACGCGGCATTTCCGTGATGCTGCCCTAGGACACTAATCCAGGTCTGTCACAGTCTTCGGGGAGAGTCACGGGGCCCTCATCATGTCCATTTCAACAGGACCCGAGTGAACTGGTTCCCCAGGACATGCCACATGCTAGGAGAAGAGGGGGGACCAGAACCATCTCGCGAGGCCACAGTTGGGAACCCAAATTCTTTTCAGGAA
>NW_028046713.1:0-427 GCF_054177405.1 Leptonychotes weddellii
AGGGTTCCACCCCCCGCTTAGCCACCAGAGTGACGTCCCTCGGCGGAGCAGACTTTTAAAAGTTCCGATTTTGTGCTCTGCAGCTCTATCACTTGCCAGAAGCGGCTGACGGAGGCCCCTCCCCCCCCGTCTATCCTCCCGAATATCGCCTCGGATTCACTTCTCTGCACATCCTACCTTCCAGAAAGTGGTCGCTTTTCTGTTCAGAGAGTTGTTGCTATTC
Organism: Leptonychotes weddellii; assembly: GCF_054177405.1. Classification (NCBI taxonomy): domain Eukaryota; kingdom Metazoa; phylum Chordata; class Mammalia; order Carnivora; family Phocidae; genus Leptonychotes; species Leptonychotes weddellii. The sequence goes on from NW_028046713.1 coordinate 224, forward strand.
CTTTCTTCGATCTCCTGTTGGGTTTGTAGGTGTTCAGAATGGTTTGATCCCTATCCAGCTGAATTCCTGAGAGAAGACGAAATCCAGGTCTCGTACTCCTCCGCCATCTTGCTCCGCCCCCCCGCTTTCTATTTTATTTATCTCCACTCTAATCTTTACTATTTCTATCCTTCTGCTAGCTTTGAGTTTAGCCTGCTCTTCTAG
>NW_028046714.1:0-427 GCF_054177405.1 Leptonychotes weddellii
CATGAATAAAATTGAAATAGACATAAATAAAAAGTCTTAATGGCAACTACAATAGCTGGGTACACCTGTATTATAACTTACCTGTGACTTAACTTCGTTGTGAAATAGGGTTTATAATAATTTTTCTCTTTTACAAAAAACTGTCATGAAAAGCAAACATGATAATGTATGTTTGAGTGCTTGGAAAACTTTGGTGTATTGTTGAGTGTCATTGAAATGACCCATGACCCTTATGTTAAGTTACAGTTTTGAAATCTGCCTCTTTTTTTTTGCCAGCACTAGTTTTTTTTTTAAGATCTTTTTAAAGATTTTATTTATTTATTTGACAGAGAGAGACACAGCGAGAGAGGGAACACAAGCAGGGGGAGTGGGAGAGGGAGAAGCAGGCTCCCCGCAGAGCAGGGAGCCCGATGTGGGTCTTGATCCC
>NW_028046715.1:0-427 GCF_054177405.1 Leptonychotes weddellii
GGGAGGCAAGTGGCTCTCACTCTCTTCTGAGTTCAGGTGGCGCTTGCTCACACGTGCCTTGTGTCACTGCTTCCCCCTCGAGAGCGGGAGCTATTTAGGATCAGGGGCGGGGACTGACTGTCGTTCCTTTGCATGGAACACTTGGCTAATGTGGGCACCTCCGGGTGACTGTTGAGGGCATGCTTGCGTCAGTATCTGGCTGAGCCGACGGAGATTACCAACTCCAGCGTGCGCGGTGCCAAGTAGTGTAGGCCGGTGGGTGAGAACTTAATCAGCTCCCTCCGCCCCCTCACCCCTCGGGACCACTGCCCAGCCTGGTGGTTCTCAAAGTCCCGCAAGCATTAGGATCACCTAGATGGCTGGTTCAAACACACATGTCTGGGTCTCACCCCCCAAGAATTTCTAATTCAGACGGTCTGGGGAAGAC
>NW_028046716.1:0-427 GCF_054177405.1 Leptonychotes weddellii
TAGCATTGACATCTTCACAATATTTGTTCTTCCAATCCATGAGCATGGAACGTTTTTCCATTTCTTTGTGTCTTCCTCAATTTCTTTCATGAGTATTTTTGCAAAAATATTTTTTGCTGCTAGACAGGTAAGATACCTCCATACAACAGTCCCTTCCAGTTTCTTCTCAGGATGATAAACTTCTTTAGCTAATATTTCATGGGCAACAACCAAACCGAGTCACTTAACCATTGCCAAATATACATCACACCATCAGACTCAAGCTAGACCTCAGAATTACATATTCCAACTGAGGAGAGAAAAAAAAATAGTAACCTTCACCCATAATTTTATTTCCTTAAGAGAATTGTGTGTTTATTTACTCAACAAATTTTAATCAAGCACCTGCTCTGTTCAAGGCCCTGATTGGATTGTGTGTGTGTGTGTG
>NW_028046717.1:0-427 GCF_054177405.1 Leptonychotes weddellii
CGCCTGGGTGGCTCAGTTGGTTAAGCGACTGCCTTCGGCTCAGGTCATGATCCTGGAGTCCCGGGATCAAGTCCCGCATCGGGCTCCCTGCTCGGCAGGGAGTCTGCTTCTCCCTCTGACCCTCCTCCCTCTCATGCTCTCTGTCTCTCATTCTCTCTGTCTCAAATAAATAAATAAAATCTTTAAAAAAAAAAAAAAAGACTTTACGTACTTAAAAATATTAACAGGCCCCATGCAAGTCTGGGTCAATCTGAAAACAATTTTTCTCCATCAATTTTATTTACATTCTTAATTTTTCCATTACAGCAGCTGCGTTTGCGAACACCTAGAATAAATTCTAGACCAAGTGTGCAGGGGAACTCGGTTGCCAACCTGATGTAGAACGAATGGTTTTCTTTTCTCTCCACCTACACAGTACCTCTGCTTC
>NW_028046718.1:0-427 GCF_054177405.1 Leptonychotes weddellii
GGCGCCTGGGTGGCTCAGTTGGTTAAGCGACTGCCTTCGGCTCAGGTCATGATCCCAGGGTCCTGGGATCGAGTCCCACATCGGGCTCCCGGCTCAGCAGGAAGCCTGCTTCTCCCTCTCCCACTCCCCCTGCTTGTGTTCCTGCTCTCGCTGTCTCTGTCTCTGTCAAATAAATAAATAAAATCTTTAAAAAAAAAAAGAAAAAGAAAAAGCAAGGATTCAACTTAATTTGAAGCATTTAGACTTTGCACCTTGAACTAAAAGATGGTAAAGTCATTACAACAAATATGAAAATGCCTAATAATATCGATTTATAAAGAAGAAATTCAATGAATTTTTATTTTGTCCCATACAGTGGTAGGATTCCAGCACTAAGCATGACAGACATGATCTTAAAAATCAGTGAGAAAAACCCTGAGACCCCAAT
>NW_028046719.1:0-9286 GCF_054177405.1 Leptonychotes weddellii
TTCTGGGATCAAGGTAATGCTGGCCTCATAAAATGAGTTTGGAAGTTTTCCTTCCATTTCTATTTTTGGAACAGTTTCAGAAGAATAGGTATTAATTCTTCTTGAAATGTTTGGTAGAATTCCCCTGGGAAGCCATCTGGCCCTGGGCTCTTGTTTGTTGGGAGATTTTTGATGACTGCTTCAATTTCCTTGGTGGTTATGGGTCTGTTCAGGTTTTCCATTTCTTCCTGGTTCACTTTTGGTAGTTTATACATCTCTAGGAATGCATCAATTTCTTCCAGATTATCTAATTTGCTGGCATAGAGTTGCTCATAATATGTTCTTATAATTGCTTGTATTTCTTTGGTGTTGATTGTGATCTCTCCTCTTTCATTTATGATTTTATTTATTTGGGTCATTTCTCTTTTCTTTTTGATAAGGGTGGCCAGGGGTTTATCAATCTTATTAATTCTTTCAAAGAACCAGCTCCTAGTTTCTTGTTGATTTGTTCTACTGTTCTTTTGGTTTCTATTTCATTGATCTCTGCTCTGCTTTTTATTATTTCTTTTCTCCTGCTGGGTTTAGGCTTTATTTGCTGTTCTTTCTCCAGCACCTTTAGGTGTAGGGTTAGGTTGTGTGTTTGAGACCTTTCTTGTTTCTTGAGAAAGCCTTGTATTGGTATATACTTTCCTCTTAGGATTGCCTTTGCTGAATCCCAAAGATTTTGAACAGTTGTGTTTTCATTTGTTTCCATGAATTTTTTAAATTTTTCTTTAATTTCCTGGTTGACCCATTCATTCTTTAGTAGGATGCTCTTTAGCCTCCATGTATTTGAGTTCTTTCTGACTTTCCTCTTGTGATTGAGTTCTAGTTTCAAAGCATTGTAGTCCAAAAATATGCAGGGAATGATCCCAATCTCTTGGTACTGGTTGAGACCTGATTTGTGACCTAAGATGTGATCTATCTGGAGAATGTTCCATGGGCACTAGAGAAGAATGTGTATTCTGTTGCTTTTGGATGGAATGTTCTGAATATATCTGTGAAGTCCTTTTGGTCCAGTGTGTCATTTACAGTCTTTATTTCCTTGTTGATCTTTTGCTTAGATGTTCTGTCCATTTCAGTGAGGGGGGTGTTAAAGTTCTCTACTATTATTGTATTGTTGTCAGTGTATGTCTTCACATCTTTAGGGGCTTTCTTTATATTCATACACATATAAGGTAGTTCTTTACTCCTGAGGACCTTAATCAGGCTATTTAGGAAAATGTTAATGCTTCATTAATTAAAAAGACATAATTTAGGAGAGAAGCGCTGTGACTGATAGCCTTTTTGATCCCCCCTTCTTCAACCCCCACCCCATCTTGGGACTTGAGCATAGTGCTGGCAATAATTACGGCAGGCATTCTATGTATTACAAAGGAATATAAACATTATACTGCCAGTATTCAAGAGAACTATGGAATATTATGTTTTGCTTTTATCATTCAGGGATTTTTTGTGTGTGTGTGTTTATGTGTGTGTGTATTTTATGTGACATGGCTGCCTAATTCTCTTTTAATTAATACATGGCTCTAATTCTGTCTAACCAGATCCATGTAAAAATATTTTCTCCTTGTTTCTTGAGGCTCATTATATAGGAAGAGTTACACAGTGGACATTTATTCATTCAGTTATTCAGTTATTCAACACTAAATTTCAAATACTGAAGAGTGGACTGAAATCACTTTACATAGTATAAACTGGTGGATTTATGACTGTTTTCACAGAAATCATGCTTTTCTGTAAATTCCATAGCAACAGTCTATTTTGTGCACTACTCTATGCCCAACACTTAGAGTATTCTCTTGTCCATTGTGAGTGCTTAATAAATATTTATTAAATGAATCAATTAATCAAATATTTTTGGCTGGAAATAAGAGAAATCTAATGGTGATAAGAGAAATCTAAAAGGCAAAAGAGGTTTGGCCAAGGGATCCAACCAAGACTGCAAATTGGCCCCAGGTATGGTTAATATTAACAATAATAGATTCCAGCAGATAACAGATACTGACCAGTCAGTATGGATGCTGACCCAATCAGATTAGGGTTGAGCCATCAACACGTGGTAAGGCTATACTGAATATTAATTAGCCCATGCCCCAGTAAACCACTGGAAATAGAACTGTAGACACTGACAATTTCTGTGTCTTGTCTTTTATTATATCCTTGTCTCTGTATTTTCTTCCCGATGAAGAGTGGCTGAATCCTAATGGCTACTGACAGCTGGAGAAGCTCACATATATAAACTGTCATTGGACAGAGTGTCATTTCACTCTGTTTTAGTGAAAATTTCTAGGGAAGGAAGGAAGTTTTATTGAGCAGATCAAATGATAGGTGTCCATTATAATATATTTGCCATTAAAATTTTGGTAGTGTGCTTCTCCAAATACAAAAGTCTTTACTTGATTGAAGACGTCAAAGAATTCAAATATTAAGCAGTGGTTTAGTTTGACATAGACAAAGTTCATGAAATAACTATTTGTTACCCTGAGATCTTCAGCCTCCCTTGCAATCAAGTTTGGGTCATGTGACTAATTTGGACCAGTGGGTTTTATATGGATATGTTTGTGTGACTCTGGCTGAGCCATTTAGTAACTCTGCACCTTCTCCATCTCTCTTGTGCCCTGCCATGGTGACTGTGGAGTCCATGTGTTCCATTTGGTATAGCTTCAGACTAGAGGAGGACACCTGTTCTATCTATATTAGATCTGATTAGGCTGTCCAGTGGCATCAACCCTCCACTTAAGTCCCTAAAATTCTTTATTTTCCCTTTGTGGCACCTGCCATTAATTATCCTGACACATCTGTTTTAAACATGGAATAGAAAAGAATGGAGACGCTGGATTTCAGAGAATTTAAATGAAAATCCAAGCTTTGCTATTTACTGTGGTGTGATCTTTGGCCAGTTCTTTGGTTTCTTTGAACTTCAGTTTTCTTATCAGTAAGATGGGGATGATGATATTGACCATCTCATGAGCTTGCTCTAAATAGTAGATGTAGTAATGATTATAAAACATCTAGCTCTGTGCCTGGTATAACAGTAGCTAGCGTTTACATGACCAGGCACAGGTAGGTAAATATTTTACTTATATTAACATATTTAACCCTCAAAATAGCCTTATGGTGTAGGCAGTATCATCATCTCCATTATAACTGAGGTATAGTGAGGTTGAGTGACTTCCCCTAGGTCGTGAAGTTGAGATTTGATCCCAAGCTTCTGGTGCCCTCTAAACTAGTGCTTCTTGTGGAGTGTTTTAGAATTAGCGTTCTTAAGTGTGGGTAAGGGTAGAGGTATAGGGAGGAAGGGACTTTTGGAATAAAATTAGCATTCAAGTCTTGCTTCTGGCATGTACTAATCAAGTGGCAGTTGAATAAGTTACTCTAACTTAGTCTGAATTGCTTTCTTTATAAAATGTCTAATATCAAAATAGTACTTAGATGGTTGTTTTGAGGGTTCAGTGAGTTTATGTATGTTATCTATGTAAAGCACCAGGAACATTGAATGGTAGCAGTGGATATTCTTCTCTGGTTCTTCTCTGATCAGTGCAGTAAAAATACAGATTGTATTGAATTCTCTCTGGAAGAATCAGTCACATTAAGAAGAAAAATTAATGTATGGGCTTTTACTCATTAAATGCACATGTACTAAAACATAATGTTAATACTCATTTCTATTAGAATTCTCACTCCATCCATGTTGTTGCATATTTAAGCAGCCCTTTAATTGCCTTAAATAGTCATCAGAGACACAGAAAATGCTTTTTGAACAAGCCTAAGCAATGCAAGGGAGGCAGCTTTCTCTGATGGACAAGTAGCTCTTCAGGTGAAGAGCCTCTCAACTTTCTCTGTGTCCTTGTTCTTTTATACTTAATTTTCTTCATAAGTTATGGCACTGTTGCCTTAGTACAGTGGAATTTGATGGAAACAAGAATGAGAAATAGAAGGAATGTTCTAGATTATCTGACCTTAGGTTGCTGTTTCCCAGGTGGGGAACAGAGGCCTGGCAACTTGTGAGTTGCCTATGAAGACGCAGTTAATGAGCACTGCTGCAAACACCTGTTGTCTTCTCTAGTCTAGCCTTCTCTCTGGAACCACACCTCCCCTTTATTGGTAGCTGTTTTAAATGCTTCTTATGAGTAAATATTCATTGAAATAACGGTCCTTAAAGGTATTTTAGAGCTCAGAAATTTGTCTGTTTTTCTTTGATTCAAAGGATTCATATGGATTCATCTTAGATATTAATCAAAATGTTATCAAAATGTATTAAATGCTAAAAAGCAGGCCTTCACTCAATATATACATACTATCTGAAACTGAAAATGGTTGCTTGTATCTTCCAGGGAGGCTGGAAAGGTTTCTGTTCTAATGTCCAGTCCTATCCTTCTACCTTCTTGGTAGATGTTTCTACAAAGTACTTTTTTTTTTTTCCTTAACAGCTTTATTGAGGTACTTTAATAGCACCCCAGAGTCAATAAGTCTAAATTAGAATTCTTTCCTTTCTAAAACAGCTTCCCTCTGATCTGTCCTGACTTCCTCATATCTGTCAATAATATCCTCATTGCTCCAGCTGCCCCAGCTGGAAACCTCAGTACTGTCTTTCATGTCTTTCTTCTTCAGCCATATTTAATCAGTCAATATATTCTGCTAGTTTTCATTACCATTCCTAATCCTTATATTATGTTAACCATATTCTCACTGGATTCACTGCCCTCAGTAGTATCTCCTTTCTTGCGAGCAATCTTAAAACCTTCTTACAAATTGATCTTTCTTCTCTTTAATAATTACAAAACCCACAGTTGCTCCCTGCTGCTTTAAAAGAGTTTCTGAACTTAAGTATGAAAAATAGCTATCTTCTAGGACAAGGTCCTGACTTCTCTTTCTCATTTTGCCTTTTCCATTTTTTTTTCTTGGACACTGATCTTTTACTTTCACAAATTGTTCTTCTCATTAGTTCTTGAAATTTACCATAACTTTCTAGTTCTGGACCCTAGCTCATATTTGTTATTCCAGCAAGATATTCCTTGTTCTTCTTTTCTGTCCTAGTCTTGATATTTAGCTTAAATTCTGCCTTTTCTAAGAAATGTTCTCCAGTGACTTTTGCACATGCTAATCTCTCTTTCCTTTGAACTGCCTTGATATTTTTAATATATTCTGTCTATTTGGCACTTATTTTGATATTTTTAAATTATATTATTCAATAATTAACTTGTCAATTCCACAAAGGTAGGATTTTTATAATAGGTACTAAAGGTCTTGTCTATAGTTGATGCTACAAAATGAGTTTTTAAAAAGCAAAAAAATCTACAAATCATAAATCAACTATACTGAAAGAGAGATTCTGCATCAGAACACAAAAGATTTCAGAAAGCAGGCAACTGCAAATTGAAGGTATGATTTTAACGTTTATTGAGAATCTGCAATTTTCTAGCCACTTCGCTGGGTGCTGAGGATAGAGAGATAAATTAGACAGTCTTGATATAAATGAAAAGAATGAGAAGTAGAATGCAAAGCTTCTGAACATGAAACAGTTTTGCGTGGGGGTGGAGGTGGGTGGCAGGGTGAGGTCACATAGGGTGCTGGCAGACACAAAGGATACAGGATGGGGGACATTTTCCTTTCAAAAGGTAGTCAACGCAGGTTCAGGTTGGTTTCAACATGGAGTAAAATGATGCTGTGTGAGGGCATTACATTCATCTTTATCAAGCCCTGAGCTATGCCTGCAGTTGGGGGCAGCAAGCCTAGTTTTCCATTGTTTATAACAACAAATGATTTACAATAAATAAAAATTCCCTAAGTTCTGTTGTAAGATGATAGTAATAAGAATAACAACACCAAAAAGACACATCAAAATTATCATTAGGTTCAATGTACTTGCCCATCTGTAACTGTGGCCATATTTCAGCATTTTATTGCTTAATTTAGAAAGAGGTAACCTCAGCTGCCAAAAACAATTGAGAATGTCGAGTGTAGAGGGACCAAACATAGCATATGGGCCATAGCCGTGCATCCTAGAGAGTGACCTTAGGTGCTATGCTCCTTTTCACTGCCTGAGAGTTAAAGGTCTCCAGCAACTTACAGTAGTGAATAATTTATCTGCAAGGAAAGAAACTTTATTCATTTTGTATATTCTAAGAACAAATATTACACATTAAGATGCAAATAATATCAATAGTGATTAAGCAAATAACAAGAATAGTAATATGCCAACAGAGTGGTGGTTCTGTTTTATAATAGAACTTTTATAGTACAGAAATTTACATCATTCTAGCACTCTTGTAAAAGATATTTTTAAGCCCTGATTTCCTTTTTGCTTCATCTGGAGATTCGTTCTTGGTTTTCTTTGCTGACTTTTCTTTCTCCTATATATGTCCTTAATTTTGTTCTATCCCAGATTTCGTTGTTCAGTTCTTGTCTCCTTTTGCTAGTTAATGTGTCAGTACCAAGGCTTTAAATGTCACCTGTATGCCGGTGATGCCCAAATTTATATTTCCAGCTCTAATTTTAGTACTGAACTCTGTAGAGTCCGCTCTCAAACTGCATTCTAGACCTCCAGCAGAATTCATGATTTTTTTCATCCAGAACTATTTTTCCTCCAGTATAACTCTCTGTCAAATGACTCCAGCACCTAAGAGGTACCCCGATTCCTCTGTTTTGCTTGCCTTTCATAAGTGCTGTCAGCATCCGGAATCCAGTTGTGTTGCTCCATCCCTAGAGTTATGGTCTTGTGCCACCACCATCTCTCCTCTGGATTTTGCCATCACCCCTTATCAGCTCTTTGTTTTCTTCCTGGCGGGCTGCATTTCATTCCTTACATCACTGCCAAAGGGAGGTTTAAAAATGTATATCAGGGGCGCCTGGGTGGCTCAGTTGGTTAAGCGACTGCCTTCGGCTCAGGTCATGATCCCAGGGTCCTGGGATCGAGCCCCGCATCGGGCTCCCTGCTCGGCGGGAAGCCTGCTTCTCTCTCTCCCACTCCCCCTGCTTGTGTTCCCTCTCTTGCTGTGTCTCTCTCTGTCAAATAAATAAATAAATAATCTTAAAAAAAAATAAAAATGTATATCAGATCATATCATTTGCTCACTTAGACTTCTCATATGGCTTCTGTTTATACTTAAAGTAAAAATTCCCTACCAGGGCCCCAAACCCCTGCCTCCCTCCCTGCCCCCCCATCACTAAACAGTGTTCCAGCCACACTGGCCTTTTATTCTCTTGGAATATACCAAGCCTAATTTTCCTTAAGGTTTTTATGTTTACTCTCTCTGCGTGGAATCCTCTGCCTCTTCTATTTTTTCATGGCTGGCTTCTTCTGGATATTCAGGGCTTGGCACAAATGCTACAACATCCAAGAGGACCTTTCTGACCATCTAATCTTAAGTGGTCTCATTCCACCCAGTAATCTTTCTTTTTCTTCATAGAATTTAATATTTGAAATCACCCAGTTTATTAATGCTTTTATTTGCTTGTTATGTGTCTTTTTTAAAAAAGATTTATTTGAGAGAGAGAAAGAGAGAAGGACAGGGGGAGATGGAGAGAGTCCTCTAGCAGACCCCCCCACTGAGTGTGGAGCCTGACATGGGGCTCGATCCCAGGACCCTGAGGTCATGACCTGAGCCTGTCAAGAGTTGGCTGCTTAACCTACTGAGCCACCTATGTGGCCTGTTATGTGTCTTTTTTCATCTAGAACAGTTCTTCACAACTTTTTTACATGATAGCACACCTAAGAAATAAATTCAGTTGATTTTTGTTATTCATCATAGTTATATTTAATAAAGCCACTATAAACACGGACTTAGTGAATACTGACCCATTGCTCCTACAGAAAATATAGGGTTAGGTTCCTGTGAACCTCTGGTCACACCATTCTCAACCCATCATACATAATTTTGTTTTATTTGTTTCTGTTTAAAGAGCCGTATTTAAAATATATTGTTGGGCACCTGGGTGGCTCAGTTGGTTAAACGACTGCCTTTGGCTTGGGTCGTGATCCTGGAGTCCTGGGATCAAGTCCCACATTGGGCTCCCTGCTTAGCGAGGAGTCTGCTTCTCCCTCTGACTCTCCTCCCTCTCATGCTGTCTCTCATTCTCAAATAAATAAAATCTTTAAAAAAATATATATTGTTGATTTGTAATGTTCAACTCATGTCCAACAGCACTATAATGCCTGAATGAAACTTTTCTAATACATCCTTTTTTTACCCTCTGTAAAGCATAATGTACTGAATTAGACAGCACTGTGAGACTGTGCTCGGGAGCCATATTAAATAGCAGACCACCAACTGAAAGCACAAAAGTGTGGAAGATGTGCCACTAAAACTACAGAAAAAGCACTTATTTACAGTATGAGTAAAAAAAAAAAAAGACTATCACCTTGTTCAGCCTTAGTCTGGAGTGTTCATGTCACATAACTCAAAATCTTGACTGCTCTGTGCATGTTTGTGAATGACTATAAGAAGCTAGGAGTATTGATTTTGGTGTTAAGAATTTTGATGAGTAAGTATGGAATTATTGAATAATGTGGGTAAACTGTATTTGGTATATGGTGATAAATGTACTAGTGGTTTGCATGCCTACTAAACACCAAGTAATGATGTCTACTATGCAATTTGGTATGTGATTCTAGAGTTCAGTGCTCCAGTCCCCAGACTCCCCCTAACCACCCAAAAGACTGAGAGGATTGATCTTTGGTACAACTCTAGCTCCTTGGTATACCAAACTGGAAAGGAAAGGTCTGCTCTCAAATGTCATTCTCAGGAGACCTTGCCTATCTTCTTTACTATTGTAATCCTACTTCCCAGGATAAAGCTTGGAACATAATATTTACTGAACAAATGGAATGGTGTTGGTTTTTACTCTGTGATGTTAAAATAAAAATAAAGGAGAGAAGAGGAGGAGAGAGAAAGAGGACACTTTTTTTTGGTGCATATATTGATGTATTTATTTGTGTTCTATTTCCCCAAAAGGATTGAGGCAGTTTACAATAAATTATTGACATTATAAATCAAATACTTAATTCTAAATGAAAGACAAAAGCCAGGTAGCAAAAGGGAAAGCAGGAAGAGGGAACTTACCCATCCAACCATCTGTCCATCCATCTATATAGCAGACTGACCAGGGCTCAGTTCTGATTACATCAACACCCTACTGACTCTCTTTCTCTGAGTTCGAGGACAAATTCCTTTTTTAAAATTGTATTTATTTTATATAGATTATTTCCTATTAAATTCATGCTTCTATAGTATGCTGCTTCATATTGCTTTGAAAAGAGAGGTAG
>NW_028046720.1:0-427 GCF_054177405.1 Leptonychotes weddellii
CATCTGTAGCTTATATAATCAAAATTGTACATGTCTTTTGGGATTTTCTTCCAATTTTGGATTCACTTCTGATAGCAGCTAATATTTATTAAGGATTTCCTATGTGCATAGGTAGATCTAAGCTCTGTACGTGTACTAGTTAACTTCTCTTCATAAAAACCCTTGAAGTAGACATTACTATTATGTCCATCTTTTTTTTTTTTTTTTTTTTTTTTTTTTTTTTTTTTTTTTTTTTTTTTTTTTTTTTTTTTTTTTTTTAAAGATTTTATTTATTTATTTGAGAGAGAGAGAATGAGAGACAGAGAGCACGAGAGGGAAGAGGGTCAGAGGGAGAAGCAGACCCCCTGCTGAGCAGGGAGCCCGATGCGGGACTCGATCCCGGGACTCCAGGATCATGACCTGAGCCGAAGGCAGTCGCTTAACCAAC
>NW_028046721.1:0-426 GCF_054177405.1 Leptonychotes weddellii
AAAAAAAAAAAGAAGAAGAAGAAGGTAGCGGGAGGGGAAGAATGAAGCGGGGGAAATCGGAGGGGTAGACGAACCATGAGGGACGATGGACTCTGAAAAACAAACAGGGTTCTGGAGGGGATGGGGGTGGGAGGATGGGTTAGCCTGGTGATGGGTATTGAGGAGGGCACATTCTGCATGGAGCACTGGGTGTTATGCACAAACAATGAATCATGGAACACTACATCTAAAACTAATGATGTAATGTATGGGGATTAACATAAGAATAAAAAAAAAATCTAAAAATGATCAGTGATAATCACTGAATTTTACAATTGCCTTCAATGAAGATTCCAGTTGGGGTAACAGCAAGTTGAAAAAAGCCTTAAATATAAAAATTTGCTTAAGATATGTCCACAAAGGGAATTTGAAAAGCTCTGAGATTTT
>NW_028046722.1:0-426 GCF_054177405.1 Leptonychotes weddellii
AGAAACAAAGCAAGTATCCATCAAAAGATGAATGGATAAACAAAATGAGGGATATCTATTCTTTTCTTTTCTTTTTTTTTTTAGATTTTATTTATTTATTTGACACACAGAGATACAGCGAGAGAGGGAACACAAGCAGGGGGAGTGGGAGAGGGAGAAGCAGTCTCCCGGCTGAGCAGGGAGCCCGATGCGGGGCTCGATCCCAGGACTCTGGGATCATGACCTGAGCGGAAGGCAGACGCTTAAAGACTGAGCCACCCAGGCGCCCCTCAAGTCAGTGTTTTACTTGGTAAACATGTCTGAGACCATGCATCCCTGGCTGCTAAGCACCATGGCGGACAGGGCTAGAAAGGTAACAGCTTTATTTTGAGCAGAGGGCAAAGACAAGGCAGCACTTTACAGCTACATTGTAACTAGATCCTGCAT
>NW_028046723.1:0-426 GCF_054177405.1 Leptonychotes weddellii
AACATCTATACCCGCAAAGCACCGCCAATAGCAAGGGCCAAAGCCACATTTCAATTTACTTGAACTTATTTGTTTATTTTTAAAATATTTTATTTCTTTATCTGAGAGAGAGAGAGCACAAGCAGGGGGAGCGGCAGGCAGAGGGAGAGGGAGAAGCAGGCTCCCCGCTGAGCAGGGAGCCCGATGTGGGGCTCGATCCCAGGACCCCGGGATCATGACCTGAGCCGAAGGCAGATGCTTAACCGACTGAGCCACCCAGGCGCCCCAATTCACTTGAACTTATTTATACCCTTTCTCATTCCACAAGGGATCTGAGGGGGCTGTCAACTTTCTGTGTCACCAGATCATGACTCCAAACTTATGACGAACACTGGCTATGTGCAGAGGGCTAGAAATACAACATGGCAAAGGTGAATCGAACGCTTA
>NW_028046724.1:0-426 GCF_054177405.1 Leptonychotes weddellii
AGGAAGGAATCCTCCATGGGATCTGCTAGAAAGCTAAAGATCCAAAAGCTTCCCCCAAAGGGGCTTGAGGCAAATGCTATTTTGGCATTCCATTGCTTCATACCCTCCTTGGACTGGGGCACCATCCCAACTGGTGTGGCCTACGTCTGTGAAAGTCCAGATGAAAGACAGCAGGGACAAGGGAGAGGACAGGCTGTCTGCTCTCGGAGAGAAGCACACCATCCCACTAAAGGCTGCTTCAGTTCTAACTCTCCACAGAGGCCCAGATCTGCTCTGCATTAGACACTCAGCAAGATTAAAGAGTTCCGGACAAGGTCACCCCTCGGGCTCCATCAGCCCCACAACCAATACAGTTCAAAAATGACTCAACGTCAGACCAAATCTATAACAGCCACATACCTAAACCAAAGCTTTTTGAAAAAAAAA
>NW_028046725.1:0-426 GCF_054177405.1 Leptonychotes weddellii
AAGCTCTGGCCCATTAGAGGGATCATACATAATTCAGGACCCACTTGTTACTGTGTGTATCATGCAAATTGGCTCAAATTACATTTAGAAAAAATGAGGTTCATTTTCCAGCTTTAAATAGACTATTAGGAAAAGGGGTAGATATAAAAGCCATAAAGAAGCAAATGATTTAAGTAGCATCATCAGCGTGATTTGGGGCAGGCAACTTGAAAGGAAGAGTGAAGAGCCCCCAGTCCTGAGCCGCAGGTTAAGATGGAGCCCAATAGGTAGCATGTTGTTCATGTCTCTATCTGTCCACTTCGCAAAGATGTCTGCCTCCAGCCAACGTGAGGATCCTTCCATTCTTGTTTTTGAGATGGTCTGAATATTGACCTTCTAAGAGGTTCTCTTCTTGGCCCTTAGAGATTTGTGTGTGCATGCATGGTG
>NW_028046726.1:0-426 GCF_054177405.1 Leptonychotes weddellii
GTTCAAGATGACCATAGCCATTACTCTAAATTTTAGTTAACTCTAAATTTTAAGACAGCTCCTAAGGTAATATGAATATATACATAAAATGAGTACTGTAAAATATCCAAAAATATATACAGATTTTACATTTTTTACATATTTCCATTTCAATTGTTATTCAAAACATTAAAATTACATTAATTCTATCATCACGAATGTCGTTTGACTCATGACTGATCACCTAAGAAGGCTAAAGTGGAATGAGCACATAAGTTTCCTTCCTCACGTTACTTGCACACTTAACTTGAGTATTTTATTTCTTATAATTTTACTGTCTAACCAAAAAACTTTTTTTTTCTCTTATGGTGGAAAGTGTGCAGTCTTCACTGGCCCCCAAAGTGCAAAACCTTATCCCTTTACTAACAAGGTGGGCTTGAGATACTA
>NW_028046727.1:0-426 GCF_054177405.1 Leptonychotes weddellii
CAAATGGGGAGTGGGAGAGGGAGAAGCAGACTCCCTGCCGAGCAGGGAGCCCGATGCGGGACTCGATCCTGGGACTCCAGGATCATGACCTGAGCCGAAGGCAGTCGCTTAACCAACTGAGCCACCCAGGCGCCCAGGAGACATTTATTCTTATGTGTAATATGTATTATAAGATTTGTTTCTATTAAAGACTGAGACCTGAGGGGCACCTGGATGGCTCAGTTGGTTAAGCGTCTGTCTTCGGCTCAGGTCATGATCCCGGGGTCCTGGGATAAAGCCCTACATCGGGCTCCCTGCTCAGTGGGGAGCCTGCTTCTCCCTTTCCCTCTGCCCCTCTCCCCAACTCGTGTTCTCTCTCGTTTGTTCTGCTCTCTCTCGTAAATAAATAAATAAATGATCTTAAAAAAAAAAGAAAATTCTGGAGAA
>NW_028046728.1:0-426 GCF_054177405.1 Leptonychotes weddellii
TTCAGTTTCATTGTTCTGCATGTGGCTGTCCAATTTTCCTAACACCATTTGTTTAAGAGACTTTTTTCCATTGGACATTGTTTCCTGCTTTATCAAAGATTATTTGACCATAGAGTTGAGGGTCCATTTCTGAGCTCTCTATTCTGTTCCATTGATCTATGTGTCTGTTTTTGTGCCAGTACTATACTGTGTTGATGATGACAGCTTTGTAATATAGCTTGAAGTCTGGGATTGTGATGCCCCCAGTTTTGGTTTTCTTTTTCAACATTCCCCTGGCTATTTGGGGTCTTTTCTGGTTCCATACAAATTTTAGGATTATTTGTTCCAGCTCTGGGAAAAAAGTTGATGGTATTTTGATAGGGATTGCATTAAATGTGTAGATTGCTCTAGGTAGCATAGACATTTTAACAATATTTGTTCTTCCAA